>NC_141873.1:92399211-92553628 GCF_056163025.1 Triticum urartu | reverse complement strand
TGAATATATGTTTTGTTCCTCCATTAATGTTGTACTCCAGCTCCATGTGGTTCCTTTTTAAAGTTGTGTAGCCATTTTGCCTTGCAGGTTTTAAGTTGATATTACAACTTAGGTATTCACTCTTTGTCCTATTTGGTTGATTTATTACGCAAGGCAAGACAATCATACATAGAATTAATAAATATCTATCACTTAATGTTATGACCTCAGTTTGCCAGTAAGTTAGACGCCTTACATTACTACCTTAAATCAAGATAGTGCCCATATTATAATCATGGTGGTAAGATATTTCAATTGTCGTAATTACCCAAGCTCTTTTAATAAAGTAAGGTACTTTTGTTTACTATATTATTTTGTTTAAGTAATATATTCTAGTCCGGTATCCCTAAACTAAGTTTGGCATAAACATGAATGAGTCAATCAATGTCGACGGATGTGTTGATAGAGTGTCATATTTTTATTGGGAGCAATTTAGGAAATAAAAGAAACGATATTGACATAACGGCACTGGCATACACACAACATTTTTCAGGTGTTGAAGATCGGATCATGGATGCATAGTGACAAAGCATATCACACGGCCAAATTAACTATCCTAATGAGTTACCAAAATCAGACAATAAAAATGTCCTACACGCAACATTTTAGTTAAAATAAATTTACCTAGATGGAATTGTTCCTCCATACCACCTCCTGCATGTCCACCTTCAGGGACATTAAGCATGGCATCTTCTTCGTGGTCCAGACGAACAACTTCGTTGAGATCAGACTCTATGACCATGACTTCTAAATCTATGTGTTTTGGTGCCGGTGATTTATTATGCAATCACATATTGCCGTGTGTGCTAACCCGTATATAACCGACCAGCACCAAAACAAACACCTTATATGAGATCCGCTCTCTGTTTAAACTGCCTCACGCGGTGTTGTTGACGAGCCAGGGAGAGTTTGAAGGAAAGGAAACTATTGACCATCTATGGCCGGCGGTGATAATGGATCAATCTAAATTGAACAACACCGCCATGGTGCGTGCATGCACTATTATTTTTAAATCCGCTGTCTGCTTCTCTCTGTAATTCTGTCCTTATATATACCGTTTAATTCCCCTTCCTTATTATTCCCCGCGGACTGTTTTCTCTCTTTAATTCCTCCTCCTTTTTACTATCCTCCTTATTCTCCGCGGACATAGGGGGGAGTGGATGCGTACAGCATGAGCCGGTTTAAATCATGTCTTCCTCTCCTTAATTCTCACCCATTAATTCCGTAATTTTCTCCAGCCCTCTCTCCAATTAATTCTATCCCACAATCCCCCTCAAATTTCTCCCGCCCTGTCTCTCTCTCCCATTAATTCTCTTCTATGATCACACAATTTTCCGTCCTCTGTCTCCAAAATTCCATAATTTTCTCCTGGTCTTTTTCTAGGCCGCTTATTGTTATCAACTCGTAGAAGTATATAAGTTGATAGTATTTTATGTAAGGGAGCGATGTGGGACAATCTAATACGTATGAGCCTACATTTAAAACATAACAGCAAGCTTGTTCAACTGGACATGTGCTCGATAATTAAACGGGAGGTTGGGAGATCGACTCCTAACAATCCATATTTTTGGCTCCCGGGCTACACAATTTGGCCCACGACGTGAGTGGGCTAAGGCCCATGCGACTGGCAGGTAATACAGAAAAAATAAAAATCTAATTGCGTACAAAAATCTCGTACATGGACGGACGAACAAAAAATACTTATAACCGGACGAAAAATAGGGGAAGAAGTGATAGCCCTTTTATTAGTAGATATAAATATCATGGTTATTTCCTTTAAAATGTGGAGTATATGAATCCATTCCTATAAACCAATTGGCTCTAAAGGAAAAAACCCTATAAAAATCATATCATATAGAGTATATTCCTCCACACCAAAGGATGGTTGAAATTGATGCAGGTGATACGACGGTCTTTGTTTGTAGACTCCTCCCCCATATTTATATATTTATAGTTACCTCTCGAAGATGAATGAAATGATATATACCGGGTATTCAATATGTGCATTTTGGTACACGAAAACTCGGTAAAAGTTTGCGAGGTTCGAATTTTCAATAAAGCTATATGCATTGTATTTTGAAACGGGGGGAGGAGCATACAGCAGTTGCTAACACTCACGTGGAAGATTTGTGTGTAGGAGGAGTGGCTGCTCTGTTAAATGACATGGCAAAACTGACACTGTCGGATGCCGATCTAACGGTTCTTACGGCGTTCGTCGGGAAACGGCTTGTGGCGAACGTTTGCCGGATAATGATTTCCGGACACATGCATTGCATTGATACGTGCCCCTCTCTCTCAAGCACACACGCACCCTCATGAGTCACGACTCTCCCGAGTCCTCTCGCACCCACCGTCTATCTGCAGGTAGACGTCACACACATATGTGCTCTTCACACCCTACCCTCAGAACTTCTAAAAAACAAAAGATGTCGCGCACCTTTTATTTTAGCTCACACGTCACACACTTATACTATTACTCTTGTGGCGAACGTTCTTTGGGCATAGTATATTGTACTCTCACGAAGAGAAGTGGTGCACGCACGCACTAGTTCTCTCACACCCACTCGCGGGTACATGTAGGAGTGCATTTTTTTGAAGATGGTGCAACAAAATCACTCCACTATATATATATAAGCCAGAGCCTTAGAGCTTGCTTTACTAGGGTTCCTCTCTTTCACTCTCATATGCTCTCCAGATCTAAGAAAGACATAGGTGGCCACACACACTCTCTCTGCTCACGACTGGTCACAAATCCGGCCAGACCACCTCGACCTGGGCAAGGGTGTAGGTGCATCGTTCACGCTATCGTTGGCGGCGATGGAGGAGACCAGCCGCTGCCCGCGCATCCCGATCGATGGCCGTGCTGTTCTCTCCGAGAGAGCGCCAGCTCGGGAGGGCCTCCGACCCCTTCTTCGTCCTTGCAGTATTGTGGCCAAGCTGCGGCCTCCCGATGCCGTCTTTGCCACATGCCGACGACCCTCAGGTATATATTTCTTTGAAACCTACCTTGCTCTACTGCCCTAGCTCCCCACGTGCTTGCGTGTGGATCTTTTTCTACTTCCGTCGGCTGTTCCAAATCCAACTAGACTTTTACTATTATTAGAGGTAAAGCTAGTTCATACAGTCGAATCTAAGAGTTGGTTCAAACAGGGAAGAAAGTGGGAAAGCTATAACATGAATCTAGGACTTGGTTCTAAGAGGAAACGGGGGAAAGTAGTAGATACTGGCTACCCAACCGGTCTCCTGGTTGAAAAGTTGAAGAAATCATGGTGGATGGCGAAGGGTGGGGGGAAGTAGACCTGTCTCTTGGTTGAAAAAGGAAAGAAAGTGAGGGTGTTGGGGGACAACGCAAATGAGAATGAGCAGGTCTAGATTTCCTGTGCTCACATTGGAAAATGTCACTGAGGAGATAGAAACTGGGACAAATGCAGACAAGCTGCCTGAGTGTTTGCCGCTCTCGGCAACCACATCTGCCTCACCACTTATGCCCATGCTGTCCGTACGCCCGTATCGCTACCGTTTATGTAAAATCACATGAAGCATTAAGAAATGCCACCTAATGTCACTATAAGTAATGGTCTGGTGTCATCGACAAATTGAAGCAATGCCACCACCATTTTATGAAGTGCTTCTATCTTTGCTTTATTTCCCATGAATTGTGTTTTTGCGGTTACACTTAAATCTCACACTGCTAATATTGCTTCATCCCAGTGGAACTGCACAAATTTGATTGCACATTTACTGACCATGTGCTACTCTCATGACAGTAATACTAATGCTATTGTTCTTCATGTTAATCTAGTGGCAGTGTTGATGTGATGTGATGCTACTTACTTAAGGGCACTTTCATACTGGCAATCTAGTGCCAATTATAACACAATAGATGATGTTGTTAATCATACGCCACTGCAAATATCCGTCACTATTTAAATAACCGTATTTTGTATTTGCGCAAACAGGGATGTATGTCTCCATATCGTTTCTATCTGCGCAATCAAAAGTACACACCTTATTTTTACTACAAATGCACAAAATGAGATGGCTATTCCTAGCTGTCGTCCTCCAACCACCGGTGTTCCAGGTATTCCTACATTGGTAGGAACTAGGTAGATTGACCAACGCAATCTAAAAGAAACTGATTCGTATGTTTTACTTCCTGATTGCAGTGCAGGGACGAGCGAAAACAACTGCAACCTAGTCCGAAATGCACTTTCTATGAGTTGGTCCATGGACCGAGGACTAGCTGGCACGGCTGCACGGAGGTTTTTTGGACAGGTGCGCAGACAAGAGGCATTGTGGTCTGCTTATTTCTGTAAATAGATGTGCTTAATTAAATTTAGTGGAATGCACAAGAATTTCACCTTGCCAGTACACTACATGGTCCAGTTCAGCATTCCAGCTGAGAAGTCAATTATAATTGCTTATTCTGGAATGAGAGAACCTAACTGTCGGTGTCAAAACCGACGGATCTCGGGTAGGGGTCCCGAACTGTGCGTCTAAGGCAGATGGTAACAGGAGGCAGGGGACACGATGTTTACCCAGGTTCGGGCCCTCTCGATGGAGGCAATACCCTACGTCCTGCTTGATTGATCTTGATGATATGAGTATTACAAGAGTTGATCTACCACGAGATCATAGAGGCTAAACCCTAGAAGCTAGCCTATGGTATGATTGTATGTTGTCCTACGGACTAAACCCTCCGGTTTATATAGACACCGGAGGGGGCTAGGGTTACACAAAGTCGGTTACAAGGGAGGAGATCTACATATCCGTATTGCCAAGCTTGCCTTCCACGCCAAGGAGAGTCCCATCCGGACACGGGACGAAGTCTTCAATCTTTTATCTTCATAGTCCAACAGTCCAGCCAAAGGATATAGTCCGGCTGTCTAGAGACCCCCTAATCGAGGATTCCCTCAGTAGCCCCTGAACCAGACTTCAATGACGATGAGTCCGGCACGCAGATTTGTCTTCGGCATTGCAAGGCGGGTTCCTCCTCCGAATACTCCATAGAAGATTTTGAACCCAAGGATAGTGTCCGGCTCTGCAAAACAAGTTGCACATACCACCGTAGAGAGAATAATATTTCCACAAATCTCATCTGCTGACACGTTTGACAGCATGACATCACGCCACGGACCGGTCATTATTCAAACCATTTTTCTCAACCAGCACCGCACATATCGCGAGGCGGTTTTCCTGACACGTCTTGTCAAAGTAGAGATCGTGTCCCCCTTATTACGGGATTCTCATCAATACGGACGTGGGTAACCCAATCGTGCATGTTGGTATGACTCCTCGATTTTAGGCAAGTCCCAAACGGCCACGAGGAGGACGCTTGATATTCACCCTCTTTATAAAGAGGCCAATGCATGTCCTTTTTTCCCTCTCGTGCTCAATCGAATCCTTCCCCCGCCTCGAGTTCCAACACCCAAGGCTCAGGTCAGGCGCTTCGAACCTTTAACCATGTCCGGATCCAACCTCCAAGGTCGGTGGATGCCTTCCTCTGTAACGGAGGAGGACATCAAGAAGCTGAGAGAGGCCAGGTATCTGACCGTCGAAATCTCGCATAGGCTGCCTGCCCGAGGGCAGGTCATCCCCACTCCCGAACCCAACGAGAGCGTTGTGTTCATCTCTCACCTCCTTCGAGGGCTAGGCCTCGCTCTGGATCCCTTTGTTAGGGGGCTCATGTTCTATTATGGGCTGGATTTCCATGATCTGGCCCCGGATTCCCTCCTTCACATTTCGTCGTTCATCGTCGTGTGTGAGGCCTTCTTCCGCATTACCCCACACTTCGGCCTGTGGCTCAAGACTTTCACTGTGAAGCCGAAGATGATCGAGGAGCGTCACGCAGAGTGCGGAGGTGCCACAATAAGCATTGTTGAGGAAATCGTTAACTGGTAGCTGCTCGGTCGGCTGGTGAGTAGGCGATTAATAGGCTAATCGGCAAGTTAATCGGCCATTTAATCAATTAGTCGGACGATTTATCGGGTAATCGGCTACTCGGGGACCCTATGAGTAGGGATTAATCGGCAAGTTAACTGGTTAATCTGATGCTCCATGGCGAGAGGGTTCCTTTCCAGAGGTGTCTAGTTTATGGCAACGGGAGTGGTTTTACATCACAGCTCCCCGGAGTACCAAGAGGGTAGCCACCCCAACCTTTCGCTCAGGCCCTCCACCACAACCGATGTCATGGATCAACCAGGGGCTGAACTGGGGGCCAGTAAACGATGTGCCGATACTGCAGAGTCGCATCCGAGATCTCCTTGAGAGAGATGTCAGCCTGGTCATGGTAATGCAAGTCATGCTAGTTCGTCGAGTCCAGCCTTGCAAACGTCGACCCCTCCGTATGTGGGAATTCAACCCGGAAGGACCGCGAACTATCCAGCACTTCCTCGGCATGACGCTCGAAGAGATGTACAAATTGTTCTTCGGACCTCAAATAAAGTGTCCGGACACCACCGAGGATGCGGGTCTGAGCTATAATCGCCCTGATACCCAAGTAAGTAATCCCATGGACGAACACGATGTCTTTTTATTTATCATAACATCATTATGAAAAGTCACTCTTTGACCAGGGCTGGATAACAAAGGCGAAGATGATTAGGTGTTCGGCCCCCCTTCCCGAAGGCTCGGCCAATCCAGTACTAGCCAGAATGCTCGAGACGGCGCCTTATCAGGCGTCCTCAGGGGAAGATAAAAGGGGGGAATACATAGGCTGAAAGCGGGCCTCACTCACTATTCGTCCAAACTGGGGGAATTAGCGCCTCCGCGAAGGAGGATTACCAGGGAGAAGAATCTGACATTCCCTCTCCCCAAGGAAGGAAGAAGACCACCTCTGAAGACCCGGAAACAAAGGTTTCCAAACGGGGGAAGAAATCTTCGCCAGAGGGTCCTGCCTAGGAGGGTACTCCTGCCGCACAGTGCCCGCAAGGGGATCAGCCCTCGACCGAGCTGTAAGTAAACAAAAGGTACTTAATAGTGAAAAGTATCCTACCTTACTTCCGAAGACAATAATCAAAGCTTATATCTTGTAGTTCGGATCGTAGCCCTTCTCGACAGAGTTCGTCTTCGGGGGATCTTCTTTCGGAGATGATGGAGAGCGAAACACCTCCCCCTGCCACCCTGCCTCATGAGGTGGGCGACCCTAAAGTGTCGTCGCAGAGGGTTTCTCCTGATCCGCCAAGGCCAGAGGGTAATCCTTTAGCCACCCGAAGTCCTCAGTATTTGGCTCCGAAAGAGAGCAACAGAAAGAGTTCAGAACCGTACAGTGTGCGGTCGGACTCACTGAAGGATCTTCTGGAGCAAGCGGCCATCTCAGAAGCGCATCATACACTAATGGGTACGGTGATTGAAATGATTTCATCCACCAAAAGAGGCTTTGAGGTACGTGAAATAGTGTATGTTTTTGACAATACCGCACACGTTAGGTGTGCCGTATGCAGATAGTAGCCCCTGAGACTGGTTGCCGTCGAGGACGGCGGCAAACAGAGGATCATAGTCCCAAGTAATAATCAGGCCGCCTTCATGTGCAGGTGGCTGAAGGTCTGGTGGCTAGCCGGACTGATGAGTTTGCCGAGCTAAAGCGGCAACTTGATGCGGCAGATGCCGACATCGTGCTTGTCAACAAGCGACTTGACGAGGCACAGGGTATGTGATTTCTCCGTTTATCACCACATAGTAAGAGGAGCATGATGCCAGTATCTTTAATATGTTGTGACTGCAGATGGAGCTGCCATCGTGGAGACCCTTCGGGCGGAGCTTGCCCGAGCCAAGGAACAAGCCAGGAATAGCGATGCGGCCACTCTAAAGGCGGTCGAAGAGCTGAGGGCCGAACAGGCCGCGCATTGCCAAAGCAAGGAATAATAGCCAAGATGGCCGTTGAGTTGAAAGATGCCACCGACCGTTACCAGCTTCTTGAAATGGAAAGCCGAGCGAAGGCGACAGACCTGGAGAAGGCCATGGTAGCAGCCATGGAAACCCGCTCCAAAATCAGAGCGACGAAGTAGGAGCTGCGTCAAGCTGGAGATATCGCGGTTGGGAAGCCCTTTTTGTTGCGGACTAAGTTCGGAGATCCGAAGTATGCCCCTCTTGATCAACTATGGAGCTTTGCAGACGCATACGTGGATTTGGCAGCAAGTGCTGCTGATGCGGCCGAGTACTTCAAGGATCAAAAAGATCGTGAAGTGGAATATCTATTCTGGTCACAGTTTCATGCTCTAGTGCGTCCGCTATTGTTGAATGAGCGAATGGCTGAGTGGGCCGAGCTCCATAGGTTGTCCGGACTTGCCATGAGGTCTGTTGTGGATCATCTGTGGCCTGAAGGGCCAAGGCCGAATAGTTACTTTAGTTTAGTGCAACAATTCCTTGGTGTTGTGCCGCACATCGACGCTATGAAGCGGTCGGCGTGCATAGAGGGTGCGCGGATGGCACTTGCCCGTGTCAAGACATACTGGGCAGAGATGGAGGCCACCACTATTGCAACACAGGGTTTGGCCGTGGGCCGAGTAGCTGCCGAACACTACTTTGAAGAAGTCCTTGAAGGTGCTCGTTCGATAGAGGCTCAGTGCTCGAAGAATATTATGTTCTAGTATTCCCAGTGTAAAACAATGTTTTATTGAATTATAAATGCTGTGTTTATACTTTTGCCTGAAAGTATTATGATGCCTCCTGTGCGGCCGTTTATGTATATATGTATATAACCTGAAAGATTGCAGTCGTCGACTTCAGCCCCCACGCATATAATGCGGGGGTGTTCGCAAAAACGCGTATTCACACTTGATCCAACGTCTTGGTCCATGAAGGAGGTGGTAGCACAGCGAACAAGGCAATCGGACTATATTGCTTTAACACTTTCACTTAGCCATAGGAGTTTGACGGTGGGAGTACTATATAGCCCCTGGTACTTCCGCGCTCGTCCGAATACGGGGCGCATACGTACATGACCGGGAAATGGCCCTTCGTTAATGCTGAGGAATCCCGAAGATTCCGCTAAGTCATCGAGTGGTTGACCAGTCTTGCGCTTTATCATGACAGTCAGTTTTCGGCTTTCTCTACTGAGGTGCTCATCCAGATGAACCAGGGCACAATCGCAGTAGTTCTCCCGGTGCCGCCTTAGCCGATAGAGCGGAACGTAAGGTAGCAAAACACGGGAGCTAGGCAAACCCAACATTTGACCAAAGACATGATTCGGAGCTGATGCATATAAGGCCAAACTCGCGACGCCGAACACTCCCTAAGGTATTCGGTCTTTATAATATATGCCGGGCTGAACAATGCCTTTAATAATAAACCCCGAGTGTCCAGGTACGTGCAATATCCTGACGTGGCCACATGCCAATAACGTCAGCATCCTTCTCGGTTGTATTGAATATTCGCAGGATGTGAACTAAAGAGACAGTAAAAAAGGTCTACGCAGGGTCTTAATCTGAAAAGAAACCTTTGAGTGGGTCCCTGCTGCACGTCTGCGCATGTGTCTCCGTTGTGCTGTGTCCTGGACGGGTGTAGCATGATTGTCATCTGTAAAAGAGAAGAATTTAGGTGAAAGTTGTCGTGCCAGAAAATTGGTTATTATCAATAAACCATTAAAATTCTAGATAAGTCGAGTTGAGCCGAACTAGCTCTGATTATACGCGGGAAGCCCCTGGTACCGTCTATGAGGGTTTAACCCTCAAACCAATCTCATGTATATGTAGTGATGCACCGGACTCGTCCAACCGTGTCCGTGGTCTTGACGACCTGTCATTTTTTCTGGTTGGTGAGGCCGTATAGTGCTTGGCTGTTAAAGCCGCCGCACATTCTTCTGTGTGTAGAGAACGCTCCATATTTCCACTAACTGTGATGGTGCCACATGGACCGGGCATCTTAATCTTGAGAGAAGCGTAATGCGGTACTGCATTAAAATGAACGAAACCCGCTCTTCCGAGTAGTGCTTGATAGCCACTTCGGAATAGGGCGATGTAGAAAGTTAACTTTTCGCTTTGGAAGTTGTCAGGAGAACCGAATACAACCTCTAGTAACAGAGAGCCCGTACAGCGGGCCTCTGGGCCTGGTATTACTCCCTTGAAGGTAGTATTACTGTGCCTTATTTTTGTCAGGTCTATCCCCATTTTGCGGACTGTGTCCTGATATATCAGATTTAGATCACTGCGGCCATCCATAAGGACTCGTGTGAGATGGTATCCGTTTATTATTGGGTCTAACACCAAGGCAGCCAATCCTTCATGCCGGATGCTTGTCTCGTGATCCCCGTGATCAAAAGTGATCGGGCAGGCCAACCAGGGGTTGAACTTGGGGGTGACGGGCTCTATGGCGTGTATGTCTCGGAGTGCATGTTTGCTTCTCCTCTTCGTCACATGGATCATGTTTACTATTTTAACCTCTGGTGGGAATTTTTTCTGTCCTCCGGTGCTTTGCTGGCGAGGTTCGTCCTCGTCTTCGCTTGGTGTCTCCCCCCTTGTGTTCGGCGTTTAGCTTACCGTCCTGCTTGAAGACCCAGCATTCTCTATGGGTGTGATTTTGCAGATTTATCGGGGGTGCCATGAATCTGACATAGTTTGTCGAGAATCTTGTTTAGGCTAGACGGTCCATCTCTGCTGCCTTTGAAAGGCTTTCTCCGCTGACCTGGTCGAGAGCCCCTGAACCCGACGTTGACCGTCGTATTATCTGGGCTGTCTTCTTTATTTCGACGCTTGTTTTTACTGCGTCGTGGTTTTCCATTGCCATTCCTGACTTCGGATGTGTTTGGGTCGCTGGTGCTACTGCGGGCTAACCAGCTATCTTCGCCCGCGCAAAAGCGTGCCATGTGGCTTGTCAGGGCTGCCATTGTTCTCGGTTTTTCTTGGCTGAGGTGTCTGGCGAGCCATTCGTCTCGGACGCTGTGTTTGTAAGCTGCTAAGGCTTCGGCGTCCGGACAGTCGACGATTTGGTTTTTCTTAGAGAGAAACCTATTCCAAAGCTTTCAGGCTGACTCTCCGGGCTGTTGAATTATATGACTTAGATCGTCTGCATCCGGAGGTCAGACATAGGTCCCTTGAAAATTAGCCCGAAAAGCGTCCTCGAGCTTCTCCCAACTTCCAATTGAGATTTCGGGGAGGCTTTTCAGCTAGTGCCGAGCTGGTCCTTTAAGCTTGAGGGGCAAGTACTTGATGGCATGGAGATCGTCTCCGCGAGCCATATGGATATGGAGGATAAAGTCCTCAATCCAGACCCCAGGGCCTGTGGTCCCGTCGTACGCCTCCATGTTCACTGGTTTGAATCCTTCTGGGAATTCGTGATCCAGCACCTCATCGGTGAAACATAGGGGGTGTGCGGCACCCCAGTATTTGGATGTATCATGGCATTCAGACGGTTGTAGTATTCGGTTTTGATTTTGTGCCGGAGCACGCTTCCTAGATCCATAGATGGATCTGCTCATACTGGATTTTTGGCGCAAGTCCTCACGTAGATCGTGTGTTAACTTATGTGCGACCTTGTTAGCCGCTCTCTCGTGGTCACAAGGTGGTTGATCCGGCCAGTTGGCCGTTTTATTTTTCGGCTATATGGGCTCTAAGGCCTCATCGTCGAATTCTGGTAATAGCTTGCGCTTTGGATAGCTCTTTGTGTGGTAACCTCCACCATACTTTTCTTCGTTGTCGAGCACTTTGTTCAACCTGCTGTTGAGCGTATTCTGTTCGGCCTTAAGCCTTTGCTTCTGCTTCTTCAGACTCCTCGCTGTGGCAATAAGCCTTCTGCGGAGGTTCTCTTGCTCCAAGTGCGTTTCCGGGATAATGTGTGCATCTTCGTCCGGACTGTTTTCCTCCCAAAGGGGGTATGATGAGGTTTATCCTCGGCATCGCCGTGTTCGGACGTCGGATCCGTACTATGTTCGCCGTTTGCAGCTTCATCGTGCTCTGCCGCCAGGGCAATGTGGTCATCGTTTCCTCTGGAGTTGACTGGAGTGTTTTTTTCTCTTGCGCTGTTATCGCTGTTTTTGTCGAGGCGGGATTTGGAGCGGCGCCTACGCCGACGCTTTGTTTGCTTCTTGGAGGGGTCATCCTCCGCTGTCTCCTCCCATTCCTCGTCATCGTTTTCTTTGGGTGTATCCACCATGTATATGTCATGTGATGAAGTGGCTGTCCAGTGCCCTGTGGGCACTAGTTCCTGTTCCTCTCTTGCATCGTCGTCCATGCCGTCGATGTCTGCGGAGTCGAAATCGAGCATGTCGGTTAAATCGTCGATAGAGGCTACTAAGTGGGTGGTGGGTGGGCAGCGAATTTCTTCATCATCCGCATCCCAATCTAGCCGGACATAGTTCGGCCAAGGATCTCCTGACAAGGAGAGAGACCTTAATGAATTTAGCACGTCGCTGAAAGGTGAGTGCTGAAAGATATCTGCAGAGGTGAACTCCATGATCGGCGCCCAATCAGATTCGATAGGCACGGATGCAGGCGGCTCGGAGTCCGTGGCCGGAGACGAATCCAGTGGTTCAGCAACACGGCTCTCGTAAGGGGTGAAGTCAGTATCCAGCTCCATCGCCACTGAGAGTGCGGCCTCCGTGGTGGGGTTTATCCCTCCGTCCTCGGATGGCGCAATTTGCTCCGGATTAAAGGTCGGAGTAGTTGTAGGTGTGATCTCCCGAACACTGTCTGACGGCAAAGCTAAATCATGCTTGTCGTGATCGTGCAGCGCACCTGACATGGGCTTGAATCCGTCGAAGATCAAGTCTCCACGGATGTCGGCAGTGTAGTTTAGGTTTCCGAACCTGACCTGATGGCCAGGGGCGTAGCTCTTGATCTGCTCCAGATGGCCACGCGAGTTGGCCCGCAGTGCGAAGCCGCTGAATACGGAGATCTGTCCCGGGAGGAAAACCTCACCCTGGACCGCATCATTACCGATGATCGCAGGAGCCATCAAGCCTTACGATGACGACATAGTGGAGCTCTCAATGAAAGCACCAATGTCGGTGTCAAAACCGGCGGATATCGGGTAGGGGGTCCCAAACTGTTCGTCTAAGGCGGATGGTAATAGGAGGCAGGGGACACGATGTTTATCCAGGTTCGGGCCCTCTCGATGGAGGTAATACCCTACATCCTGCTTGATTGATCTTGATGATATGAGTATTACAACAGTAGATCTACGACAAGATCATAGAGGCTAAACCCTAGAAGCTAGCCTATGGTATGATTGTATGTTGTCCTACAGACTAAACCCTCTGGTTTGTATAGACACCGGAGGGGGCTAGGGTTACACAAAGTCGGTTACAAGGGAGGAGATCTACATATCCGTATTGCCAAGCTTGCCTTCCATGCCAAGGAGAGTTCCATCCGGACATGGGACGAAGTCTTCAATCTTGTATATTCATAGTCCAACATTCCGGCCAAAGGATATAGTCTGGCTGTCCGGAGACCCCCTAATCCAGGATTCCCTCACTAACCCTGGATGGTGGCAACAAGAAAAAACCAGAGTGAACTCCTTGAAATTTAAGCCTGCCAGGAGGCCCTTTGCTCAGAGAAGCCTTGCTTTTTTTTCCTGATTTTTAAACCTTCTCACAACTTTGTCTTTTGTTGTGAACTAGCATATGTTTGTTATGTTCTATGAATTATTGAGATGTATAAATTTTCTTAACTTATGCTTTTCAAGTTTTTTATGACGCCGAGGTTAATGCGAGTGTTTCACATGAATGCTGGACAAGCGTGTGAACGTTTGGAATTTACATTGTGGCCTCAGTTAACAGCATGAACCACTGTAACAAGATACGTAGTTGCTTATATATCAGACAACAGATTATTGATTATTAGCTGGTCGATAGCCTAGTGTTGAAGCGAGCTGAGCCAATGTGCCGTGTTTTGCCCAACTGCTTACAAGTGGGGTAGCACCAACCATGTTTAGAAGTACTTATGTATATGTCGGCGCACACTTCTCGAACGAGTACTCTATTTCATCAAACACACACTGCTCGTATGATAAACTATGACAACTTATGTCTTACCATGCCATATTCATGAAAAAACTAGTGAGGACACATCTATTTTGGCAACAATTATGATGGTTCTCACATGATTCACGGGCACACAAAAGTAGTAGCAGTTTCCATAGATGGATTCAAACAGAGTACTAGCCCCAAAGGGCTCGATAATAGGCAAGGTTCGGATAATTAGACACAATCCAAACTATTATTAAACACTAGCTGGGGCAACTATTTCATGCCTCGATCTAATTTGGACTAGACACAAGACGGACCTTGCCATGAACATCATTGACGACGTCCGGCAGCACCTCAATCCTATAAACCTTCATGAAAATAACCTTGTGGCCTTGCCACTCATAAACTTGTTTGTGGAGACATGCCATGTCATCTTCCTGCGTAAGCTTGACAAGAATAGTATGCCTCACAAATGAAGGAGTTGCTTTGAACTTCTTGTGCTTCAGTACACCCTGGACAACACACGTGACAACAGTGAGGCGGGAATACAACTCGACATCGGTATAAGCGCAGATGGCTTCCAGGATCCAACAGCCTAAGAACTCTGTTTTCCAAGTGTGTATATTCAGGTCATCCGCCTCATAGAGAGTGACATGGACAACCACACAATCCTTGTCTGCATCAGGGCTCTAATTGAAACAGAAACAAATTCTGAATTACTTTCCAATATAAGAAACACAAGTTATTTAAACCACTATGTATAAAATGGCATTGAAGCTATAATAAAATTTGGCATGATTCATCACCACATACTTAGATGAAAAACCACAATCGAGATCGGCAAAGAAGAAAATCACCTTGGGCAGCTCAGCGGGGGGGGGGGGGGGGACACATCCTCGAAGGGGGGGAAACTGCTCCTGCAGTGCCACGGGGGTTGTAACCTTAAACGGGGCATTGACCATCTCAGTAGTGGTCGTGAGCGTATCTGGGGTCGGCTCGGTGGCTGCCTCCATATTCTTGGAGCTCTCTGTCTCGTGGGGATCAACCTCCCACATCTCCTCCAATATCGGCAGATCTTTGTCTAGTTCTCCTTGGTCCATCATGAAACTGCCGAATACTAGGAGACCATTGAAAGGAAAACACAATCGCAATGACAATGAAACAAAAAAGAGAGTGAGGATCGGTTACTGCTTTGCAAAAGTTCATTTTTTTCTCTGAATGAAAATATACCAACATCGCGGATTCGCTTACCTTCCCTTTGTTGGGAGAGAAGAACAGTGGCAGATGCGAGTGTGGGCTTTCTTGAAGACGGTGAGGGAGAAGGGGATTCAGTGAAGAGTGAAATGATGGTTGCTTCATTCGTCAAACTTAGACTGCAGGGAGGTGGGGTTTTGTGATACGATGACTTGTTACTATCGCGCTACGACTGGGGTGACTCTCCGCCTACATACTGCCTTCTAATTTGGTGGATGGCATTTGGGCCTGCCCGCGGCATGGCCCGCATGTTGGTGAACAAAAGTAAAGCGACATTCAATAGAGGGAGACGTTTCGATGACCTAGGAGGAGTCAGAAGCAATATTGTATCCACTATACTAGTAGTAATTGTTTTTCTGGGTAGTTGTAGAGTGTCTCCACTGTACTAGTAGTAATTGTTTATCTGGGCCCAAGACAAAACAGCCCATCCACCCTAGTAAACAATAAAATCAATTCAAAAGCCCATATATTTACTTGATGAAAGGAGCTACCCACACCCAGCACACCGCCCCCCCAAAAAACCCGGGTGCTCTTCTTCCTCCTCACTCCTACCCACCTTACGTCAGCTCGCTCCACTCGTACCCCCAAATTCCTCACCTCACTCCTACAGAAAACCCCAGCTCCCCTTCTTCCTCACTACTACAGAAAAACCCCAGCTCACCTTCTTCTTCACTCGCACTACAACTAGGCTCGTCATTCATTACTCTGCTCAAATCTGTGAACGCGACGCGACGCCCTCGAGGAGGAGTCGGCTGACCCCAGCGCCAAGAAGATGAGGCTCCCGCCAGCGGCGACGCCTGTTGTAGATCCCGCACCGGGCAACGCAGGGAGAAGCGGCGACCCCGCCCCCACCGGATCCGAGGAACACGTAGAATCTCGGGTGGACCGCATCAGCGATCTCCCGGACGCCGTCCTTGAGGAGATCGTCTCGCTTCTCCCCACTAAGGATTGCTGTCGCACCCAAGTCCTGTCAATTCGGTGGCACCCTGTATAGTGCATCGTGCACCTTAATCTCGACTGCCTTCAGCTATCTCTCTTCAATGATTTTGAAATCCCCAGAGCCATCATCTCCTCCAACCAGGACTCGGTTCAAAGCATTTGCATCCCGTCATGCTACCTAAGCAAGCATACCATGCCCTGCATGGTGGACGCCTGGCTGAAATCCCCTGAATTCATAGAACTACAGTTGCTTGAGTTCTAATATTCCCATGGAAATCACCTACCAGATACCGAACGCCATGTACTTGTGCCATCAGCAACGATGTCCATCTCGCGGTTTTCCTCTTCTCCCCACACCGCCACCTTTGTGCTGTGCTACCTACCAGACAATCTGGTACTAAACCTTCGACTCCCATTTCTCAAGAAACATTCACTTGTGTGGGTTCGTATATCGGAGGCCTCATTGCACAGCATCATCCACTCCAGTTGCCCTGTCCTGGAGTGCTTGGTGCTTGTTTTCATAGTTAGAATCGGTTGTCTCCAAATAAAGTCGCCTACCTTGTAAGAATTGGAATTTCTTTTGACGGAAGGCAGCTCCTCATCCAAGATGCGACTTCACTTCAAAGATTGATCCTTGATCTAGTTATTCACCATCGCAAATAACCGTCCTCTCTGCGCCTAAACTGGAGACCTTGGGTGTAATACATGATCTTTGTGCTCATTCCAATATGGTGTTTGGCTCCACAGTTCTTCAGGTACTTTATATTATCATCTACACTTGTAACCATAAGCTGCATTTTAAATTTCTGTGCATAAGTTATATATCATCTCGGAGTACACATTTTGTACTAATATTATGTTCTATGCTCAATGAAGAGTTTCTCCATGGATAGCCTATCAATGGTGCTAGATTCTGTCAAGATCATATATATCCAAATGAATAGTTTTGATCTGAACAAGATTATTGGCTTGACGCAATGCTTTCCATGTCTGGAGAATTTGTATATAATGGTGATAATTTCGCACACATTGGAAGCCTGCATATAGCGTACTAGAATTAACCGTTCAGCTGTTGCTCTTTCGACACTCTTTTTTAGACCCTAACTGATTTCAATCTTCATGTCTATTTAGGCAACAGGACGGGGTAAGAAAGTTATTACCAATTGGTGGATTCGTAAGCACCGGGATTTTCTCACTTCTCATGACATTCGATTGAAGACATAATGCTAGAACAATATGTAGCCAACCATGCAAACACTAGATTTGTCACATTCTTCCTACTGAATGCGAGGTTACTATTGTCCATTATGCTTAAGTTCATCAGCAGCATGGTTTTGACGGATGGGTATGTCGAAGAGCAAAAAAAGGAGTTTTAGGTGGGCAAAAGAGCTTATGAACGTGTTGGGCTTCTATTTACAACATATTGTGATCATAATCCAGTAAATTTTACGACCCAGGATGTTCATTCTATGGACCTGACTGATCCATTTGATTGTGACTCCTAAAAACAGTGCTGGAGTTAGATGTTGTTGCCCTTTTCAACTCGGATGTGACTGTCATATTTTCTTTGAAACAAGGCAAATGGCTTTCCATTCGTTTAATTTAGAGTGAAATATTGTAAAAAAATCCCAACCAATGGAAATAACATCACTCTCGCCGGCTGCTTGAGCTCACTGTGCATTACAGAAGCCAAGTGATTAGCCCCCACCAGCACCCATAGACTTATTTCGAACTAGCACACCAAATGGGCTGTAAAATTTTCATAGGAAAGGCTGCATGACCGTGACGGATTTGGATTCTGACATTTGGGACCTACGAGGAAATAGCCTATCCAAAGGTGGTGTCGACTTACTAGCTATTCAACGAACGATTCTGCATACCAGCCGTTGGATTGGCATCCAACATCTGTCGTGTTTCTTCTATCTCTTGTCTTCTTCTTCCAGCCCCCCAAACCAAACCACCCCGTCGGCTCCACCTGCTCCCACCACCCATGGCTAGCTGCGCCTCCGCCGCCGTACTGTACCCTCCAATGTTGGCATGTCCCTCCCTTTATTCCCCCACACGTCATGTTATTCTCCGACAACGTCAGCCCCAACACGCACCCGCACCCGAACCAATCAACCCTCGTACTCCCCTTCGCCTGAGACTGGACCGACGCATCTTCCATAGATCCTGTCCATTCCGTCCGAGGCCTCACCGTCGTCCTCCTCCTTGGTTAGCTCGCCATGTGCGGTGCGCCGCCCTCTTGTGTTGTCAACATCGTCAACAACCGAGAGGAACAAGGAGATGACTGTACGTTGAGAGGATGACAGTAGGGACCCAACAGCGTCATGGCAGTATGCAAGCAAGTGCCTCGTTATTACAAGCCCAAAAAGTGGTTCCTCCTAATGGTTGGACATCTGGGGCTCACACCATTGTCAACGTAGTTAATAAATGAGAAAATTACACAATGAGCGGCCGACACCAGGGACCAAGCAGGTCATGCAGTTGTATTTACTTTTTTGAGGAACAAGAAATTGTTATTTATACTAGTTTTAGCGATCAGGGTAACAACGGGGTTGTGCGGGGGCTGTGGCTCGTCTAGCCAGGGTTTTATTTATGTTTACCACATCATGAGCCCAGTTGTGTTTTTTCTTGCTAAAAATGGCTAGCCCAGTTATATTTTTTTAAGAAATACACAAATGAGGCCTACATTCTTTATCAGCCCTGCTGGGCTGCAAATCTTTCAAGACAAGGAGAGTTTCATTCGGTTTGCCCAGAAATGGGTTGTACATTTTTAAAAGACATCAAACCGGGAATTAGTTTCAATTTTTTTTCATTACAAGATTTTAAATTCCATTAATTTTTATGCGTGGACAATTATTTGGATTTCATATTTATATAATTTTTTTTCAAAATAGTTTGAATGTAACTCGATATTTCGGGATTAAAAACAGTTGACGGCACCGAAATATGCAAAATTTCGTATAATTTTTAATCGTTGCCACAATATGGGGTGTAATGCTAACAAAAAGAAGATGGGCTCCAAAAAAATTCTTAAGAATTAGCAAATGGGATCTAAATTATTAGAAATAATGGCAGATGGGATGTATGTTGTTTTCCATAGATTTGAGACTGACATGTGCGCCTACTACAGGCTGACGCGTACGCTTTCCTAAAAAAGGGTTGAACCACACGCAACGCCGTGTCAACTTAGTCAACACACGAGAGCAGTGACTGTTGGATGTCCATCCAACGGCCGTCGTGCTTCTTCAATCTCTGCTCTTCCTGCTCCAGCCGCTCAAACAAGCGCCGACGGGACTGCCTGCTCCCTCCTCCCATGGCCAGCTATGCTGTTGCGCAGGCCTCACCACCCCACCGTACTCCCATCGCTGGCCTAGCCCTCCCTCTAGTCACCCACACCTGCTGTTATTCTCCGGCGACGACAGATGAACCAGTAAACCCTGTGGGAAACAACTGTCGAGTCTTCCCTAGCTCCGTGTCGTTCCCTTCCTAGGCCTCGCCGTTGTCCATTGCCCTAGTGCTCTTGGTGCGGCGTGGTCAACGCGGTCAACGAACGACATCCATCGGTAGTGGACTGTACATGGAGAGGCTGAAAGCTGGGTCCACAGCCGCACGCAAGGAAATGCCTCCTTAGTACGCGTAAAATAATGATTCCTCCACCTAACAGCTAGGACCCACCGAAAGCGCCTCTGTATTTCACGAAACAAACATTCCCCCCGCTGACAGGTTGGTGCCACCAGCTATATCTCGCACGCAAGGAAGTGCCTCCTCACTTTGCACGCAAGGAAGTGCACAGTTATTTTTGCTTTGAGTTAATATGATAAATACCACTCCAAATATGGTGATTCCGAGAAATGTCACTGCAATTTCCAAATTTTGAAAAATGCCATTTCATGCCATTTCCAGTGGTATTTTTCAAAGTTTGGAGTGGCGTTTTTCAAAGTTTGGACATTGCAATGGCATTTTTATGAATCACCATAATTGGAGTGGCATTTATCTAATTTGTTTTTGAGACGGAAGCAGGGTGTCAACTGAGCTGTGCGGGGCACTCTGGCCTGTCTAGACAGCCTTTTCTTTTATGTTTACCACAGACCAGACTAGTAGTTTTTTTCTTTCTGAAAATGGCTAGCCCAGTTTTTTTGTGCTTTGTCAATTAAGTCACTTTGTCAAGACTATTGGGCTGCAAGTCTTTCAAGACGAGGAGAGCTTCATTTGGCTGGCCCAGAAAATGGCCTATCAGTAATGAGAAATGGGCCGTATATTTTTAAAACACATCAACCGGCAATTAGTTTCAAATTTCTTTTTTTCATTTCAAGATTTCCAATTCCATTGATTTTTATGCGTGTATAATTTGTTGGATTTTATATTGATATACATTTATTTTTAAAATCAGTTTGAATGTGACATGAAATTTCGGGATTAAAAACAGTTCGGACCGCACTGAAATATGCAAAATTTCGTATAATTTTTTAACCGTGGCCACAGTATGGGTTGTAATGCTAACAAAAAGAATATGGACTCCAAAAAACCTTAAGAATTAGAAAATGGGCTGTAAATTATTAGAAATAATGGCAGGTGGGATATATGATGTTCTCCACAGATTTGAGGCTTTCCTAAAAAAAGGTTGACGCACAAGCAGTGACTGTTGGATGTCCATCTAACGGCCGTCGTGCTTCTTCAATCTCTGCTCTTCCTGCTCTAGTCGCTCAAACAAGCGCCGACTGGATTGCCTGCTCCCTCCTCCCGCGGCTGGCTGTGCTGCCGCGCAGGCCTCACCACCCCATTGTCCTCCCATCGCTGGCCTAGCCATCCCTCTACTCACCCGCACCTGCTGTTATTCTCCGGCGATGACAGACGAACCAGTAAACCCTCGTACTACCCTCCGCCTGGGAAACAACTGTCGAGTCGTCCCTGACTCTGTGTCGTTCCCTTCCTAGGCCTCGTCGTCGTCCACCTCCATGGTGCTCTCGGTGTGGCGTGGTCAACGTGGTCAACGAACGACATCCATCGGAAGTGGACTGTACGTGGAGAGGCTGACAGCTGGGTCCCCGCCCGCACGCAAGGAAATGCCTCCTTATTACGCGCAAAATAATGATTCCTCCACCTGACAGCTGGGACCCACCGGAAGGGCCTCCGTATTTCGCGAAAAAATGTTCCCCCCGCTAACTGGTCGGACCCACCAGCTATATCTTCGCACGCAAGGAAGTTCCTCCTTATTATGCACAAAAAAATGAATACTCCCCCTGCTAGCTGGGACCCACCATAGTGGGAGGATGACTTGTGGGCCTATTAAGATGACGGGGACGGAGGGCTTTGTCAACTTAGTCAATATGAATGATTCTAGCTCCAGTGACCGTACGATGTCCATCCAACAGCCGTAGTGCTTCTTCAACCTCTGGTCTTCTTGCTCCAGCCGCCCAAACCAGCGCCGGTCGTGCCGCATGCTCCTACCTCCTATGCCCAGCTATGATGTCACAGAGGCCTCACTGCACCCTACTCCCACCGCTGGCCAGGCCATCCACTCACCCACATCCCCTATTATTCTGCGGCGACGGCAACCTCGCACCGTAGCCGAACCAGTGAACCCTCATCCTCCTCTCGGTGTGGGCTTCCACTGCCGCGTCTTCCCCAGCTCCGTGTCATCCCTTTCCTAGGCCTCGCCATCGTCCACCGCCTTGGTGCTGTCGGCACGGCGTGGTCAATGCGGTTAACGAACTACTTCCATCGGAAGAGTACTGTACGTGGAGAGGTTGATAGCTGGGTCCACTACCGCAGCAAGGAAGTGCCTCCTTATTATGCGCAAAATAATGAGTCCTCCACCTGACAGCAGCAACCCACCGGACGGGCCACCGTATTTCACAATAAAATCGTTTCCCCCTGACCGCTGGGACCCACCAGCTACATCTTCGCATGCAAGGAAGTGCCTGACAGTCGGGACCCACCTGGTGAAAGCATACGTAGCATTGTCATTCTGGTCACAAACATGTACGTAAATACTGGTCGATTGGCTCTCTGCAAGTATGAACCATGGTCGAGTAAGTAGCGGCACGTGTCGTTGTAGAGCACCCAACATAGCAGTTCACGCACTCCCGTCTAAGTCCTGTACACATACGTACAGCCACAGGGCAAAAAATATGGTCATGTACATACATACGGGCGGGGACTCGAGCGCGTACTCGCGCATATATATATATACAGACGGCGAGGGCTTGTGTACCTGGAGAGGCAACTGACAGCAGCAATGGCATCATGTTCATCGGGTAGTGAACCAGCTGGGGTAGAACGGAGAAACAGTGACCTGTTCATCAGGAGGCAACCGACTGTGTCGAAATACGTCGTGTTCATCGGGAGCCAAGCGGCTTGGACGGAATAGCCAATCGAAACGAGGCACGGCGTACCGCAGAACGGAGGAAACGACCTTGTGTTCAACCGGCCATGGTCGAAATGGGATCCTGTTTATCGGGAGGGGTCTGGCATACCGCAAAATAGAGGAAACAGACTTCTCTTGGACCTCCTACGGTGGAAACAGGGTCCTGTTGATCGGGAGGGGTGTGGCATACCATAAAACGGAGGAAACAGACTTGTGTTGGAGCGCTACGGTCGAAACGGGGGTCTTGTTCATCAGGAGGGGTGTGGCGTACCGCAAAACGGGACTCCACGAGATACTGTTCATCTCCACCGTCGACCTCCTCAGCCTCCTTGGGCTACTCTTCATCCACCGTCGACATCCTCCATCCTCCACCTACGACTGTTCATCCATGGGCTCCTGTTCATCCAGCCTCCACCGCTCCTCCAGCGGCTACTGTTCAACCAGCCCTCTCCATGGGGTCCTGTTCAACCACCCTCCACGGGCTACTGTTCATCCAGCCCTCCAACGGCTACTGTTCAACTAGACCTCCACGGGGTCCTATTCATCCAGCCCTCCACGGGGTCCTGTTCATCCACCCCCAACCGGCTTGATCGATCGAGGTCCTGTTCATCCAGCCCTCCACGGGGTCCTGTTCATCCACCCCAACCGGCTTGATCGATCGAGGTCCTATTCATCCAGCGACAATGACCTGTACTACCACGGGGTCCTGTTCATCCAACCCCCCACCGGGAACTGTTCATCCAACCCCCTCCCAACAATGCTCACTGTTCATCCAGAGGCACCATCGATCGGCTTCAGTTAGCAGGAGTGTGGTGAAGGAATCGCTCGATCGGGTTCAGTTAACAGCCATCGATCGATCGCTCGGGTTCAGTAACGCGTAGCCTGCAGTGCAATCGCTCGGGTTCAGTAGGCGAATGCCTCACTCGGGTTTGTTAGAGCCCAACGCCTCGCACCCACACAAGTACATGTACGAGAGAAACGCGCATCGCTCGGCCCCCGACCACCCACCGTAACCGGGAACTCCTCGATATTTTCCTCGCTTGACTTCTACCACAGTTTTTTCCATCATGGACGGCCCAAGGAATGTCATGCAACTGCATCTCCGGCCCGCCCAGGACGAAAAGCCCATTTTCTGTTATGGTTTTTTGTCATAGAAGTAGGATCCCACCACATCTATGATGATACCGGGTTTTGTCACAATTATCGTCATAGAAGTGTCATAAGCATGACAGAAAAAAATCATTCGGCCCAAAATGTCACGGATGTGTCTTTTTCTTGTAGTGCATGATTATTTGAAGTTCTATCAATTGCCCAACAGTAATTTGTTTACCAACTATTGCTATTTTTCTCGAGAGAAGCCACTAGTGAAATCTATGGCCCCCGGGTCTCTTCTTTATTATATTTGCCTTCGCGATCTATTTTTATTTTCAGATCTATTAATCCAAAAACCCAAAAATACCTTGCTACAATTTTTATTTATTTATTTTATCTCGTGTTCTCGTGAAATCTATTTATCCAATCTACTACAATTTTACCTATCTTTTTACCCGTGAGGGATTGACAACCCCTCTCTTACGTCGGGTTGCAAGTATTTGTTCTTTGTGTGCAAGAGCTATTTACGTGGTGTTGCGTGGTTCTCCTACTGGTTCGATAACCTTGATCTCATCACTGAGGGAAATACCTACCGTAGTTGTGCTGCATCATCCCTTCCTCTTTGGGGAAATACTGACGTTGTTCAAGCCGCATCATATCCATTTTCTGAAAAGCTTGCTCTTGTTGAGCATCATAATCTCCTTCAGGTTTGCCAAGAGTGGTGTCATAGCAACTCATGGTTTCAAACCATAAGAGTGCTCTCACGTGCCACCTCTTATAGTGGATACCCTCAAACATAGGAGGTCTCATGGAAGCAGCAAAACCACTCGGGGTAAATTCCCTATAATAAGGTTTTTGGATTGTTGGAAATATGAGCAATTTACCATATGATTTTATTAAAAAAAATAGTAGACAAAACATGACTATTATAGCAGAGAGAAAACAAGTCATGCAATCCTAGAGAAAGAAGGTAAATAACATCTGCATATATGAACTAGAACCGAACATATCTACAGCAAACACTAGAGCAAGAAGCTGTGGCAGAACCTCAAACAGAAAAAGCATGAGAATGTACGAAACATGAGCAGAAGCACCGGTCTTGGAGTTGTGTCCTCGCCAGCCATGTCATCAAAGAGGTTGTCGACGTTGGGGAAGAAGTCATCGTCGGGGAAGTAGTCGTCGAAGTCTGGGGCGTCCGTGAAGAAGAAGTCAGTAGTCGCGTGGAGCGCTCCCCAAAAACCTTATCACCCTTCTCCTGTACAGGACTTAAAAAGGTGCGGTTTAGAGGCCTACTGTCCTGACCTGAGGTGCATGCTGCAAGCCGAAATTGGGAAGATTGTAGAAGTAGCTCAGTGCTCAGGAATTTGGAGGCGAGAGGAATGTGTTGTTCCGGTGTGTCTCTCTAGAGAGGAGCGACCTCTCTCTTGTAGGAACATGAGAAGTAGGTGAGAGGGCAGTTACGGGAGATGAAGCAAAAGAGGGAGACGAAGCGAATAGACTGCAACCGATGAGGTGTGTCGTTTGGATTCAATATCTCCACTACATCAAAATGTTTTAGCTCCCGTGTGACCATTCGCATACCCGGCGTGCGTGGTAAAAATTTAGACATCGGCTCGGCTCATTCCTGCAACCACGGCGCATCGTGACGAGGCGGGCGATGGAGGAGGAGTGCGCATCAATGTCCCTCTTGTTCACATGCTCATACATGTGGGGAAACACCCTCCCTTATAAGGAGGTCCAACTCCCACCAAACTAGCAATGTGGGGCTAAACTTTCAGTGGTGCGCGTTGGTCCTAAACAAATGGTTTTTAACCCCTTTCCGCGACGGCATTTGGATCCTTCGCTAAGTAAGTGTGGGCGATACGGGGGTCCTTCCCACACGACCCAGAAACCGTCGGGGATAGGGCCCCTACGGTACTCCTACTCGTTTCTGCTCGCATTGCCATCGCAGTCGGTATTCTGTGGTGCTACCTTTACGATGCACGGCCCATCACAAATGGTTCACTATTATAGAACATGTATGATGCGCGACCCATCACAAACGGTTCACCGTTAAGAAGATTAGCTAATCATCGTACAAGTGTCGGACAGGATTACGAAATGTCGGACCATCGTAACATCGTCATACACAACAACTATTGCACACGCTATCCCGTGGTGCAACATTTACGATGCATACTTCATCAGAAACAGTTCATGGTTGCAAATCATGTACGATAAGGCAACTAACACAAACGTTTAGTTTGCCTGCACTGTTCGTGATATTTTCTGACATCGCACACAGTTTGCAAATGGCGTTTCCTCTCTGTGAACCGTCTCGGATCATGGTGCATATCGCAAACGTTTGTGTTTTACCAACCGTGTGTGCTGTCGTGGGTTTGTCACGGCAGATGTCCTTGTGAAGGACTTAGTCGTGGAGCCATCGCTATGGGTTAGCTTTAAGGGGTTAAACCGGACAAAGGGACACGGGGAATTTTATACTAGTTCGGCCCCTTCGAGGAAGGTAAAAGCCTACGTCTAGTTGTGATTGGTATTGCTAGGGTTTCGAAGGCCAGGGAGCGAATCCGCTTTTGTCTAGCTCTCGAGTTGTTGTTGTCTGTCCCTAAACCGCGGCCGGGTCATCCCTTTATATACATAGGTTGACGCCCGCCGGACTACAGAGCCCCGAAGCCGGATCATAAATGTGTCCGGTTCGGTCTCTACTCTCCCTATCTTATCATACAAGTTATTTGACTAGGTCGGTCTACATTTACAGGCTATAGCCCGCCTTTGGGCCTTGGGCCTTCCTTAAAGCGCCATTATCCTCACCTCTTCATGGGCTTCTAATCTTCAAGGAGTCAACCCGGCTACATAAGGCCGGTTTACCTCCAGTAGTAATATCCCCAACATTAGGCCCCAGATTGGTTTGAACTTGTTCATGTCAATCTTCCATACTTGGAAAAAATCTTCTCTCCTATCTTCACTTTTGATCTTGTAAACCGCTGTGACGTCATACTTCAAAATTATGGTAAACCGCCCTGATGTCATCCATCCGTTGATGTCGGAGATTACCTTCATTTAATATATATTCAGACATCAAGGCGACATCTTTATTAACTTATCCATTTTTTGGGCTCCTCGATTCCCGTGCTTGCCGTTTTATCGCTTCACCCTATAAATAGGGCCGAGGGGTCATTTTCACCTCCCCCCGTGCCTCTTCGCGTCGTCTTCCTTGCGCCGCTCAGCCTCTGGAGCTTCGCCGCCACCGTCGACCATTTCCTCTGCTCCGACCCTGGCCGCTGCATCAGCCTGAACGCACCAGAATACCGCGGCGCCTTTCCTCTTCCTCACCAGCTCCTGTAAGTTCTCTGCATTTTTGCCACAGATCTGTCCTAGGGTTTCGACGTTCTTCGCAGTTCTTCCAAAGTTCATCAGTTTTGTTCTTCCCTGTTCTTCATTTAGTATGTAGATGGACACTTCATGCTTGATGTAATTCTTGCCGTAGCTAACCTACCATGGTCATCACAAAATCTTATGCGCAAAGAACTGATCTAGTCTGTCATAAATTGCTTCAGTCATGCATCCCTTCAAAATCCAAATATTTTTCCTTTTCTATCTTATCTTAGATCCGAAAGTTTTATATATCACTGTGAGATCTGTTTCTCCGTGCACCAATATAGGCGGTTTGACCTTGTATAAGCAGTCTATGCCATTAGCCCTCTAATAAACTGGAGCAGCATTTTAACTTCATAATTATGCTCTGGTTTAACAGTGTCTGAGTAATCCTGTGCTAGTATTACCTTTTTCTCTTATTGCATTGGTCTCCGGGTTGTCCATTTCACACATCAGTATGTTTCTTACTCCCTTGTCTCTTGTATATAATCATACGTAATTTATAAACTGGCCTTTCATTTTCAGTTTGTTCGCTTTGCAAATGGCCAAACAATTCACTGCCTGCAACTGGGCTCGTTCCCGGGTTACCAAGGCTTAGTTGAATGAGATGGTTAGCATTGGTTCTCTGCCTAAGAAAACTGAGATCAAATGGCGAGTTCCAGGAAAAGAAAATCCTCCAACCCCGAGGCAGGGCGAGGTGGTGGTCTTTGTTGACCATATAGGCCGTGGTTTCAAACCGCCAGGGTCGAAGTTTTATCGAGATGTGCTTGCCAGCTTTCAACTGCATCCACAAGATATTGGTCCCAACTCAGTTTCCAACTTATGCAACTTCCAAGTCTTCTATGAAGTATATTTACATGAAGAACCAACTGCAGAATTGTTCCGGGATTTCTTTCACTTAAACCGGCGCACAGAGTTTGTGAATGGCCTGAACACAGAGCTTGGTGGTGTCTTGATTCAAAAGCAGAAAGAAGTGGAATTTCCGCATGCCAAACATCATAGCCACCCAAAGTAATGGAACCAAACATGGTTTTACTGCAGAGATACTTCGCCTGAGGATGAAAATCCCCTCCACAGTTTTTGTGAGCACAGATTATCCAATACTCACCCAATGCCATAACGCCTGAGCTCTTCAGAAAGGGCGAAATACACTCCTCAACTCGCCAAGCTCCGGGCCTTTATGGCAAAAGGTTTAACAGGCGTGGATTTTGTGCGCTGCTGGATATCCTGGAGTATCTTGCCGCTAAGCCGGCGTCCCGGTTTAATGTGCGAATATACCGGTGAGGTTGACGACCCTCAACGCCATTGCAACATCCAATTATCTGAGGAAGAAGTTACTAAAGGTGTAAAGAAGATTCTGAATGAATCGGAACTGGTCTGTAGTCAAACCGGTCTGAGTCCCTTCTATGTCAAGAACAAACCGCCTGCTGTAAGCATTATACTCCCTCTTTATCTCTACTATATTGAACTTATGCAACCTGTAACCCTTCTTCTTTATATGTATAGGGCGACGATCCCTTCTGGAAACGTAAATCCATAGAGAAAGCGGCAAAGCCGACTGGAGACAAAGCGGTCAAGCCATCCCGCCCGAAGACCAAAGCCGTAAAACGGACGTCAAAGCAGAAAACGGCTGACCAGATTAATATGGAGCTTGATGATGATACTGATGATCCAGAAGTTGAGGTAGAACTTGACTCACTTGGCTCTCTTTTTATGCATCTTGTTAACAATGATCTTCCTCAGGAGGATGCAGAAGCTAGTCAAGCTGATGACGTAGAGGTAATTACCCTTTCCTCCGGTTCAGACTCTATGCCAACACAAAAAAATCACCAAGCAATCCGGAAAGTAAGCTTTTCTCATCCTCTTGCTCACTTGGATCCAACATTTATTTTGAAGACTCAACAGCATGAAGCTCGCCGGACAACCCGGCACAGTGGCCAACAGGTCACTTCAGCCGGTTTACCTGACACTCCAGTTCGGAAGCGCCGGTCTGAGGTCTCTCCTACTTCTGACCATTCTTACCCCAAGGCAGGTTATTTCAGACAGCCTCTTAATCCGTCCGATTCAAATTATCAGGTGACACCTCCTTCTTCTTCTGGTGAATCAACAGCAACTCAACTCCTCCCTTTGAAAACTGTGGCCGGGTGAGTTGTAAAAACCTTTCCTTTCAATGTGCCCTAAATCCTTTGAATAGGATGTTAATCCTTTTTTATTCTGTTTGCAGGGCCAAAGCCAGACCCAGCAAAAAAGCTCGGGTCACCAATCCGCCAGAAGATCCTGTCACCGAAGAAGAAGAACCAAGGGGTGAACCGGAATAGACGGGTGAACCGGAAGGCCCCCATCCTGAAGCTACTTTTGATGATCCGCCCCTTGAAGGTCAACATACCGACGAACCAACAGATGCTGAGCCTGCCGCACCCGATACTGAACTGGCAGAACCAAACCGGACTAGTCCGGTGAAGGACACTGAAATTCAACATCATCCACCAAAAATCCTGAAGGCCAAGGTGATGATGTTATTATTACTGGAATAGGCCACAGCTCTCCTGGCCATCCCGTCATTTTAGCTCAGCATAGTGCCAAAGAAGAGCAAATTGCCAGGGACAAAGGTAAATGGAGCAGCGACTTATCAAACTATGCTCATCTTAACGCTGATGAGCTTCATTCCGGCTTCTTGAACCGTCTGCACTCAAATCGGGATTATGAAGCCGGTTTGGTGAACTTGATGAAAGAGCGATATGAGGTAAATTCTTCTCCCTTTGTATATTGATTTATAGCTGAAACACTATCCCAAGTAGCCCCCAAGGGCCGTTTTATGATTGTTAATCACAAACCGGGTCTTTGTAACACTTCAAGCATCCCATCATTGATCCTTGCAATGGCGTGTCGCCAATAATAGATAAGACTCATCTTGGAAAATTAGATAACTTTCTGCAGCATAGCCCCCAAAGGCCGGTTTAACTTGGCAAGTTAATCCGGTTTTTAATTCACACAGCCGTTTTAGAACAGACATACATTAGCCCCCAAGTGTCAAGGATAATGCTTGCATTGTTCTGGAGACTTGTATAGAGTGTAATATTTGAAAGCAAATAGGCATTAGCCCCCAAGTATGAAGTGTATAATTTGTTATATACTTTAGACTTAGTGCATAAATATGTTGTTTGTTGAATATACCTTCAATGTTGCAGGCTGAACTGAGAAGCAAAGATGCTCGAAATTCTGACTTGCAAGAAAATGTGAAGTCTCAACAAGCTGAAGTTGCAAAAGCCAAAGAGGAGCTGACCCAGGCCCTGGCCGGAATGGAAAAGCTGAAAGAATCCTTCAACCAAGAGCGTGTTGAATGGGAAACCGAAAAAACTGGTTTAACCAAAAGAGCTGTAGACACCGAGGCAGCCCTGAAACCAGTGGTTGAAGAACTAGCCGGTTTGAACGCCAAATCAATGCTATGACCTCTGCTATCTTTGGTAAGTTTCTACTTATGTATGTTGCGCCAGTCAATGAATCTTACAATTAACCAAAATGTTGATAAAATCTTTGGCAGGCACTCGGATCGCTCATCTTGGTGCAGATATGCGGATGAAGCTCAAAGTGGCATATACATTCGTTGAGCAGCTATACTCTGGGTCTCAGCGGGCCATTAGCACGGCGGCTTATAACAAACTGGCTCCAACTTTGATTAAGGAGACCCTTGAGAAGCTGGGCATGTTACCAGCCCATATTGCCGAGTTGAAGAGAGCCGCTGCTAGAGCAAGAGCGTTAACCGCCCTCATTCGAGCCAAGGCCTGGATTCCGGACCTTGAAGCGGAGGATATTATTAAAGGATACCCAGGCGTTAAAGAAGACGGTTCAAACTTCGACAATGATGATCTTCGGCGGCTGACCAAACAGATGCGGCCAGCGGCCAGCAAGTTGGCTGTGGATACCGATTTGTCCCATTTTCATCTGTTTTATGATGCAGAAGGGAAAAGACAGCCGACCGACATTCATGAAGTCGAAGAACTTGTGCCTCCGATTCGTAAGCACACTTACGCCCCTGATACTAACCCTTCCAATCTTATCCATGAGGAAGCAGTGTTCCAAGCTTTAACCGGAATCGATTGGTCAACGACTGATTTCCAGCGTCCGGGGCGGGATGAAGAAGTGCCTACATCAACTGATCCGCAACCGTCAAACCGTCGCGATGAAGAGTCCTGATCCGGTCGCCGGTTTATGTGGCTACTGTGAAAAACAATGGCACTATTTGAGCCGCTTTGAAGCTTCATGTAACAGGATAGCTGAAACTTTGTTTATCTGCCATGCCATCGAGCATGTTTTGTAATGCTTTGTGACAACCTATGCCGCCCTTCGGGATATATTTATGCATAACCCATTATGCATTGCCTTCCTGGGTACAATAACTTAAAAGCGTCTAGCGGTTTACCACTAAACGTGTCATAATATCCAAGAAGTATATAGTACTTAGATGAATAATCAAGTGTTTGTACAAAAAGTAATGTACAGAACATTCCTCAAAACGTGTATACGGCAAAGGTGTTAACACCAATCTGGGACCTTTGATAATTTCATCTTCATAATGCTGGTCTATATATTAAACCAGACCAGTATAACTACCGGATTTTATAACACTGGTGATTTAGTCAAACCAGACCGGGTCAATGAACACCGGTTTATAATTGATCATGTGCCAACAACTGGTAGTTGAAAAGCAAGCCGGGTCAAGGACGCCGGTTTATCAAAAAATACTTACGATTTTCAATAAACAAAATTCAAATAGGAAAATATGTGAGGCTTTATACAAGCTACCAGGCTCCAAATCGAGGCTTTTCATGGGCTACCAGGCCTCTGAGTTAAACCATTTAACAAAGCCTTTTAAGATGGGACTCCAATTAACCAATCATCATTTTAACTGTGACAAGTTCAGGGTCTATAAAAGATTGACTTGTCAAACGTTCGATGGGTCATACCAGGATTACCTGGACAGTAGTGGCTTACTTGATGAAGGCAGGCTAACCCGGGTTTTTAGGTGAATACACCAGGCTTCCAAGCCATGGCTTGATAGCCAATTACGAGGGTCCTTTCAAACTCTTTGTTGCTGTGCAAAATAGAGCCCCCAAGTAACTTTGTGAGTGTTGCTCAGTGTGCGCCTATGTTTGAGTCTGTACTGTGTACAACACCCTCTTTGGCTCCACAAATTTTTACTTTTGTGGCTGAAATGCCTATCAAAAGGTGTACCTGTGGTTCAAACATGACCAAGCCCCCTAGTGATTTTCTTAATCTCTATGCAGCTGCTAAAACCGGTTTAACAAAGACTCCGCTTTGTCAGTTAACTTGTAAAAGCGCACACATGATATAAGAAAGAACAGATACCCCGCTTATAACGGAGGATCCGGTTTATTATATGATATATACACTGTCATAAATATGTATAGATGAAGAGCCTATGGCTTCAAGTATAGTAAGGCCGAAGGAGAGCTATGTTCCATGGCCGCTTTGTCTCCTCCTCTGATTGACGTGAGTCTTCATGATCTCGAACATCAATGAGGTAGTAAGATCCGTTGTGCAGATTTTTGCTGACCACAAAGGGTCCTTCCCAAGGGGGGGATAACTTGTGCATATCAGTCTGATCCTGGATGAGCCGGAGCACCAAATCTCCTTCTTTAAAGGTTCTAGTTTTAACCCGGCGGCTGTGATAACGTCGAAGATCTTGTTGATAAATCGCCAAACGTGCTGCTGCAAAATCACGCTCTTCATCCAACAGGTCCAGAGAATCCTGACGTGCCTTCTCATTATCAGCTTCAACATAAGCTGCCACACGGGGCGAGTCATGACGGATGTCACTAGGAAGAACTGTCTCTGCTCCATAAACCATGAAGAAAGGTGTGTAACCCATAGATCTACTGGGTGTGGTGTTGATGCTCCATAACATAGAAGGTAGCTCCTCAACCCGACAACCCTGCGTCCGCTTTAAGGGAACCATAAGCCTTGGTTTGATACCCCGTAGAATTTCTTGATTTGCCCTTTCTGCTTGACCATTAGATTGGGGGTGAGCCACTGATGCGAGATCAAGCCGGATGTGCTCACGTTGACAGAATTCTTCCATCTCCCCTTTTGATAGATTAGTACCATTATCTATTATAATGCTGTGTGGAAAGCCAAACTGGAATATCGCCTTTTTGATGAATTGAATCGCCGTGGCTGCATCACACTTGCTAACTGGCTCTGCCTCCACCCATTTAGTGAATTTATCAACTGCTACCAACAGGTGGGTCTTCTTGTCCTTAGAGCGCTTGAAGGGTCCAACCATATCAAGCCCCCAAGTTGCAAACGGCCACGTAATTGGAATCATCCGCAACTCTTGAGACGGAACATGCGCACAGCGGGCAAATTTTTGACATCCATCACATCTCTTGACTAAATCCTCCGCATCAGCATGTGCCGTCAACCAGTAAAAACCATGGAGAAAAACTTCGGCAACCAACGACTTCGAACCGACGTGGTGACCGCAGTCCCCTTCATGGATTTCTCGCAAAATCTCACAACCTTCTTGAGAAGAAACACAGCGCTGAATCGCTCCTGAAACACTGTAACGATGTAACTCCCCGTTGAGTATGGTCATGGACTTGGATGCCGGATTATCTGTCGAGCCAACGTTTCATCAGCTGGTAACTCGCCCCGGTTCATGTAATCCAGATATGGGATCATCCAATCCGGTATGGCATGTAGAGCTGCCACCAACTGAGCCTCTGGATCAGGAATAGCCAAATCTTCTTCAGTTGGTATTTTGACTGACGGATTGTGCAACACATCCAGAAAGACATTGGGCGAAACCGGTTTACGTTGGGAACCAAGACGACTTAAAGCGTCCGCCGCTTCATTCTTCCGCCGGTCTATATGGTCCACCTGATAACCTTTAAAGTGACCAGCCACTGCGTCCACCTCTCGCTGATATGCAGCCATGAGTGGGTCCTTAGAATCCCAAGTGCCAGACACCTGCTGAGCCACTAGATTTGAATCGCCAAAGCACTTAAGCCGGCTCAAATTCATCTCTTTAGCCATCTGAAGACCGTGGAGTAAAGCCTCATATTCAGCTGCATTGTTAGTACAAGGGAACATTAAACGAAGGACATAACAAAAATTGTCACCTCGTGGGGAAGTTAGTACGACTCCAGCCCCCGAGCCCTCCAACTGTCTGGATCCTTCAAAATGAATAGTCCAGTATGTATTATCTGGTTTCTCTTCTGGTGCCTATAACTCCGGCCAATCGTTGATGAAATCCACGAGTGCCTGGGACTTAATCGCCGTGCGCGGTATATATTTGAGCCCATGAGGTCCAAGCTCAATGGCCCACTTGGCAATCTGGCCAGTTGCTTCTCTGTTTTGAATGATGTCGCCCAGAGGAGCTGAATTGACCACTGTGATAGGATGGCCCTGAAAATAATGTTTAAGCTTCCGGCTTGCCATAAACACCCCATATACCAGCTTCTGCCAATGCGGGTACCTCTGCTTGGACTCAATGAGCACCTCACTGATATAATAAACCGGCCGTTGAACCAGATATTCCTTGCCAAGCTCCTTGCGCTCTACCACAATGGCTACGCTAATAGCTCAGGCATTAGCAGCCACATATAATAATAATGGCTCTTTATCGACCGGCGCTGCAAGCACGGGTGGTTCAGCTAGCTGCCGCTTCAGATCCTCGAACGCCTTATCAGCTGCCTTGCTCCAGACAAAGTTATCTGTTTTCTTGAGCATATGATATAAGGGGATGGCCTTCTCTCCAAGGCGGCTGATAAACCGGATCAAGGCTGTAATCCGGCCGGCCAGACGTTGAACATCGTTAATACACGCCGGTTTAGCCAAGGATGTAATTGCTGCAATCTTTTCCGGATTAGCCTCAATGCCTCTATTTGAAACTAGAAGCCTAAGAGCTTGCCTGCCGGGACACCGAAGACACACTTCTCCGGATTGAGCATCATCTTGTAAACCCGGAGATTGTCAAAGGTTTCTCGTAGATCCTCTAACAATGTCTCCTCCTTTCTAGATTTGACCACAATATCATCCACATATGCATGAACATTGCACCCAATTTGTTTATGAAGGCAATTCTGAACACATCGCTGGTAAGTCGCTTGGGCACTCTTTAGTCCAAAGGGCATGGAAACATAGCAGAAGTCTCCAAAGGGAGTTATGAAAGTTGTCTTCTCATGGTCCTTAACCGCCATTTTGATCTGATGATAACCAGAGTAAGCATCCAGAAAACACAAACGGCCACAACCCGCTGTAGCATCAATTATCTGATCAATGTGAGGGAGAGCAAAGGGGTCTGTAGGGTAAGCCTTGTTTAAATCTGTGTAGTCCACACACATGCGCCAAGTGCCATTTTTCTTAAGAACCAGCACCGTATTGGCTAACCACTCTGGATGAAAAACTTCGACAATAAACCCAGCAGCCAACAGATGGGCTACCTCTTCACCTATAGCCTTGCGTCTCTCCTTGTTGAAACGGCGGAGGAATTGCCTGACCGGTTTGAACTTAGGATCAATGTTGAGTGTGTGCTCAGCGAGTTCCCTCGTTACACCTGGCATGTCAGAAGGTTTCCATGCGAAGATGTCCCAATTCTCACGGATGAACTCGATGAGCGGGCTTTCCTATTTGGGATCCAGGTTAGCGCTGATGCTGAACTGTTTGGATGAATCGCCAGGAACAAAGTCAATCATATTAGTGTCTACAGCCGATTTAAACTTCAACGCTGGATCATGTTCCGTAGTGGGCTTTTTTAAAGAGGTCATGTCCACTGGATCAACTTGCTCCTTATAGAATTTCAACTCCGTGGCACAAACCGACTCGGCATAAGCCGCATCGCCTTCTTCACACTCCAAAGCAATATTTCTACTTCCATGTATTGTAATAGTCCCTTTATGACCTGGCATTTTAAGTTGTAGATAAACATAACATGCCCTTGCCATAAACTTAGCATAAACCGGCCGCCCAAACAAAGCGTGGTATGGACTTTTGATCTTTACCACCTCAAATGTCAATGTTTCTGACCTTGAATCGTAGTCATCTCCAAAAGCTACCTCCAAAGCTATCTTGCCAACGGGATATGCAGACTTACCAGGCACCACACCATGAAAGACCGTGTTTGACGGTTTAAGATCCTTATCTGTCAACCCCATACGGCGGAATGTATCATAATACAAAATATTGATACTACTTCCCCCATCCATGAGCACTTTAGTGAACTTGTATCCCCCAACTTGAGGGGCTACCACCAGGGCCAAATGACCTGGATTATCAACCCGAGGTGGGTGATCATCTCTACTCCACAAAATAGGTTTCTCAGACTAGCGTAAATACTGAGGTACCGCCGGCTCAACAGAGTTTACTGCCCTTTTGTGAAGCTTCTGATCACGTTTACACAAACTAGTAGTGAAGACATGATATTGCCCGCTGTTCAGCTGTTTGGGATTGCTCTGATAACCCGACTGCTGCTGCTGCTGACTCCCCTGATGGTTGTAACCTCCCTGGTTGCCTTGGTGCCCTTGATTGACGTGTCCGATTTGGTTGCCTGGAAACCCTGAACCGGCACCACCACCTCCGTAACCCGACCCATGGAAACTTCCTCCTGAACCACCGGGCAGGCCGTTGTCATATTGGAACATATTGGAATTCTTGAAATCCCGCATGATATAACAGTCTTTCCAAAGATGTGACGCCGGCTTCTCCTTCGATCCATGCTTTGGACAGGGCTGATTTAACAGGCGCTCCAAATTGTTGCCTGACACCTCCACCCCTCTGGGGCTGCTTGCCCTTACGGCGCTGGCCATTCTCTTGCGCGTTGGTATTTGCAACAAAGTCCAAGCTGATGTTGGCCTTGCGCTTACCACCGTTTCCATGGCCTGCCGGATTATGTTGTTGACCCTTGGCATTGTCGCTCTTCTTACCTTTCTCTGGCTTGTCTTCTTCTGAATCCGGATCCTTCGTATTATCTGAATCGGCATATTTAAACAAAGTGGCCATGAGTGTTGACATGTCATTGCAGTGACGTTTGAGCCGTCCCAACTTCTGTTTTAACGGTTTGAAACGACAATTACCCTCTAACGTTAACACCGCAATGTCTGCATTGATACGATCTGATGAATGCAGAATCGCTGAGACCCGTTTAACCCAATGGGTCATGGACTCCCCTTCCTCTTGGACACAAGCAGCCAGATCTACGATTGACATCGGCTGCTTACACGTATCCTTGAAGTTCTGGATAAACCGGTGCTTCAATTCGTCCCATGATCCAACAGAGTTGGTCGGCAAGCTCTTCAAGCAAGTGCGAGTAGTTCCTTCCAACATCATGGTGAAATATTTAGCACATACTGCCTCATCCACATCTAACATCTCCATTGCCATCTCATAACTTTCCACCCATGCCTCTGGTTGCAAATTAGCGGTGTAATTTGGTACCTTCCGAGGTCCCTTGAAATCCTTGGGCAGTCTCACATTACGCAAAGCGGGAGTTAAACACGGCACCCCTAAGGAACTGAACATCACCCCTGGCTCCACGGAGGCCGTGGGGTGAACTGGAGTATGCTGTCATGCTCCATGTCGAGCTGCCAACTCGGCCTCCCGACGTGCGCGGCCATGGTCCACAACATCTTGCGCATTAGCGCCTCCCCCAGCTGGGTTGTTCCCTCGTGGTGAATTTCGGCGACGTGCACTACTGGACACGGCCGGTTCGTCCTCCACGTGTCTGCTATAACTCCGGCTTGGACGGGGAGTGGATTGGATCCTCTCACGACTGTGTGAATACGCCTGTTGTTGATTTAGTGCTGTTTGAAGGAGATCCCTGGCCCGACGTGCTTCCACTGCAACCGGTGACTCGCCGTTGGTTGGGAGGGCCGCCAGGAGCGAAGCGGCGGCCACAATGTTTTCCAACGGGTTGGAATAATGCCCAGGCGGCATCGATGGCACAACGTTGTTCTGGCAAGGCGGGTCCGTCGTGCGTGGCTGAACCGGCGCTCCTGTTCCCGGCGCCCCCGCCCGGTTTAGCGTCGGTTGGTTACCAGCTCCTGCACCTGGTGTGTTGAAAAGATTTTGCGGCTCATAAACCGACGGGAGACGTGATCGATACCTTCTTCTCAGGACTTCCTCTGAAGCATTCTGATCCAGTCTAATCCGGTAGGCCTGTGCTTCCAATTCAGCCCGCTCTGTAGCCATCCTAGCATTCTCTGTTGCCAGGTCTGCTTTAGCCTGGGTTATCTGATCTTTCACCTTTGCAATCTCCGCATTGTGCTGATCCCTGCCTGCTGCATCCACCTCCGCGGACATCAATGCTGCCAAAGCGTCGAACAAATCAGACAAGACTTGGGCCGGAGCGGCGCCGAGCTTCCTGCCCCTACTGGTGTGGCCGTCGTTGAACCGGAGAGCATTGCTGTGGCGGTGGATGAATGAGGCGCCGATTGTGTGCCGGCCATGAAGATGGCGGCCCGGTTTGGCAGACCGGGGGAATCCGGAATACTGTCACCCTCGGATCCTCCCTCAATCCGGTCGTCCTGCAACTGGTAAAGTGATTCGGTCTCTCCAGAAGACTCGTTATCAGAACAGACTACAGTTTCTCCCTCGGACACCGGTCCATCCTCGTACCTCGACCCATGGACGACACCTACGAAAACATGCCTTGCCTCGGGCTGAACCAGCGAAGAACTTGCACGCCGAGCCGTTTCGATGATGTCGGTGTAGATGTCCGGCTCGGGGGCCGGTTCGCCGATCTTGCCGATGAAGACGTGAATCCCACCAAAGGGGACCCGGTACCCGTATTCGATTGAATCGGCCTCGGGACCCCATCCTGCGTTGTCGATGTAGAGCTTGCCGCGACGACTCTTCATCATCCGGCCCACAGCGCATCCCTTAAGTCCATTGAAGCTGCCTTCAAGAACTCAAAACCATCATGCGATGGCCCCATGGTGGGTGCCAAGTGTCGTGTGTTTGTCACGGCAGATGTCCTTGTGAAAGGACTTAGTCATGGAGCCATCGCTACGGGTTAGGTTTAAGGGGTTAAACCAGACAAAGGGACACGGGGAATTTTATACTAGTTCGGCCCCTTCGAGGAAGGTAAAAGCCTACGTCTAGTTGTGATTGGTATTGCTAGGGTTTCGAAGGCCAGGGAGCGAATCCGCTTTGTCTGGCTCTCGAGTTGTTGTTGTCTGTCCCTAAACCGCGGCCAGGTCATCCCTTTATATACATAGGTTGACACCCGCCGGACTACAGAGCCCCGAAGCCGGATCATAAACGTGTCCGGTTCGGTCTCTACTCTCCCTATCTTATCATACAAGTTATTTGACTAGGTCGATTTACATTTACAAGCTATAGCCCGACTTTGGGCCTTGGGCCTTCCTTAAAGCGCCATTATCCTCACCTCTTCATGGGCTTCTAATCTTCAAGGAGTCAACCCGGCTACATAAGGCCGGTTTACCTCCAGTAGTAATATCCCCAACATGTGCCGTAACAACCTGGAGAGCGTAATTTCATCGTAATTTAATTTCTGCTTTTTCCAAATTGTACCGGATTTGGATTTGAATTTGAATGTATTCTACAGCTTTATTCGTATCCATTAACTTCAAACAACCAATGCACTATTCGATTCATAGGTACATATGTTCAAGAATTACATAAGAACCAAAAAAATGATGAACCATAGTTGTATACTTGTACTATTAAAGACGGTAAAGAAAGAGGTGAAATATATTCTGGTTACTGAACAAGGTGAAGCGGAATGCCCATATTGTGCCCTCCTCCATGCAGAAGGCACGCACGATTCTAGTCCAACCCCTTGTGATGGCCGACCGCCCATCCTTCACGGTCTTCATGAAAACATCTAGATAATCATCGTGTTCTGGTAGAAATACTTTAACCTTTGCATGCCCATCAATTATGTAGTTTGAGAGGTAATCTTGAGTAAACTGCTTTGGCAACCACTACAAAGGAAAAAGACTCAGACATTGTCATCTAACACAACTCATTATGGGCAGTAAAAAGAAGGCTGCAGAGTTCTTACTTACCATCCTGTAGTTTGCTGTTGTCTTGGATAAAGTGTAAACAAATAGTTTAATTGCCATCTTTGGATCCATTTTACTAACAATCTTTATCAACTTCCTCACTTGATGCTGGTTCATCAATATCTCATTGCCCCATACGCAGAAAGGGTCGAAGCGCGGATCTTTACCAATGAAAAATGTACCTAAAAGCACCAAGTTAATATTAGAAGCTAAACAGCAATTGCACAATGATGTAGCACAACACTCTTTTATAATGTCTATATACATATATATGTGGTAGTCCATTTGAAATCTCTAAAAGACAAATATTTAGGAACGGAGGGAGTATCTTATAAATCCAATATACTCACATATTAGATGAATTAACATCTTATATTATGGGCCGGAAGGAGTTTAGTCCATTCTTGCAAATTATCGGCTGATTAACTTCTGCTATATATAGGGGTTACAGTTAGTTTGAGCTAGTTCGGGCTCAAATAGCCCTAAAGTATTTCTAAACATGAGTGCTAGTTTGAGATAGTTGCATCTATAACCCACCCAAAAAACTATCCAACCCAAGAGGTGCTAATTGGAGCTAGTTCTCCTAATGCATTTATTGTCAATCTAACCTTGCCATCCAAACAACTCTTTGGATAGAGTTAGTTCAGGGTTAGTAATGAGCTAGAAACTAACTCTAACCTCTAGCTAAGTTGAGTATCCAAACTGGGTTGTGTTGTTGTTGTTGCTGTTGTTGCTCCTCTTCTACGTATATCTAGGCATCATTAGAACATTAATGTAACACTCTTCCTTGTTCCTATGTAACCTAGGATTGCATATTTAGACATTAAGTACAGTGCATGTTGCTATGTAGCCTTAGATATATTACATATGGCCCTAGTTAACCTAGCGATAAATGGTTTGCAGATATATTGAATTAAAAGTACGATTCACTGATTAGTCCCTTATCAGCCGCCGGCCTATATGGTACCAGCTATCGATATCCTGAACAGTGAGCAGATATAAGCCATGGGATGAAACTAACCTCGATGGAAAACAACAGTCGTTCCCAAAATTTCCCTTTGAAGGTACATCAAGAAGCATGTTAAGCACAATAGTTCATACTTGCACATATAGAACATCACGTTGTGAATAACTGGAATAAACAAGGCATACTACGAACAAGCAAAGATAGCATTTGAAACTGGACATATGCTAACTACAAACAACCGAACAATAAAAAAACTTTAAAAGAGGCATATGCTAGCTATAACAGGCTTAACAGCAAGCAAATATATGCATTCCTATCGGTATGTTTAAAACTGGATTGATGAAATGTACTGCACAGTAAATAATTGCACATATAGAGCATCACATTGTGAACAACTGAAACAAACAAGGCATATTGCAAACAACCAGATATAGCAATCAAAACTGGACATATTCTCACTACACTACAAAAGGGAATCGACAAAACAAATCATGGGTTTCCCCTGTGAAGAGGCACGGCAAAACAAATCATGGGTTTCCTCACTTGTCACAGATGGGCTCGTTCCCGTGGGAAGAGCACGGACCCTGGATGCGCTCCATGTTGTCGCAGATGGGCTCCTTCCCCTTGGAAGAGCACATCTGTAGGGTGCCCTCCCTGATGTCGCAGACGGGCGCTTTCCTCGTGGAAGAGCAGATGGGCTCTTTCCCCTTAGAAGAGCTGGGGAGGGTGCCTTCCTCGTGGTCTCCGTCGATGAGGTCTGACTTGGAAGCTGTGGATCCAAGCCAGTGTCGCAGAACATGTCCTTCAGAAATGACTAAAGGGGCTCGTTGGCGATGTAGAATGGCAAATTGTTGCCAGCGAGCTAGAGGAGATTAGCGGCGGGGCCATGGATAAGATTGACGGTGGTTAAACCTGAGGGGTTAGGTGTGGGCCACTTAACCTGTGACATAGACCACCTCAGGCCATCGCTGTCGATGACCTCAATGTCGTAGCCGGGGGACGAGACATGCCCGCATACTCTAGCTCGCTGCTTGAGTGCCTACCACCAGTAATGGTCGTCAGCTTCCTCGGTGACGTCAGGCGAAGAGACTGCTATACACCTCTTTTGGGCCAGTCGCTCCTCGAGCTCCTCGGGAAGCGTAGCTGGGCTTAGGCTGCGACGCTCTGGAGTGGGGGATGGGGATCTGTGGGAAAGGGGGCGTTTGGCAGGCGTCATCTAAGATACTCAGGGCGACCTGGGTATGGAGATCGGTGGGTAAGCTGCACCGGCAAACCGGCAGATGTTGACAATGGAGTCCTTGCGGCGGCGGGGACCTTGCTAGGGTTTCGAGCGAGGGAGCAGTGTGTGTGTGCACACACGCCTGAAAGGTTTTGGTGTGTGCATGTGTGTGTGTGTGTGAGTAGAGGGGGTGCGGGGTGTTTTAGGAAATGACACGGGTAGTAAAAAATTTACTACGCGGGTTTGAAATGCCGGGCTATTGAAAATTTTGATGATAGTGCATCACACACGGTCCAGAGATAACAACCGTGTGTGATCAAACAGAAAATCCTCGAGGCAGACAGATATTTTCAAGGGATGCGGGCGGGATTGGGAACAAGAAACATTGCACATGGTCTGGAGATAACAATCATGTGTTATGAAACAGAAAAACCCTCAAGGGGGCAGATATTTTTAAGAGGGGGAGCCTCGTGGAGCCCAATGTACTGTGTGGATGTGTGCGTGACATGTGCACCGGCGTGGCACACGGCTAGTTTGAGTGAACCGTCTCTGCTGCGTCATCCGACTTATCTAATGTTCATAAATTTGGCGAAAAATGATGCGGGAGAGGGTCAGAACACGAACACACTTGCATGTGGACCAAATTTATGAATCAAAAGGGTGGTTTGATATTCAAATACCAAATGCAACTTCGATGTGGCACCTCTCTCGCAAAGCGCACTGTATTGCTTGCCCCCACCCCCTCGTGTCGGCACGATGGGAATCCTAAGCTATGAATGCATGCCCCCCCCCCAACCGAGGTTCACCCTAGCAAAGTGCGAAGTAGCTAGCAGCCCCCCTCCTCCCTCGTGTCGGCATGAAGGGAATCCTAAGCTATTAATGCTTCCCCCCCAACTGAGCTTCATTCACCTAGCAAAGTGCGAAGTAGCTAGCAGCCCCCCTCCCTCGTGTCGGCACGAAGGGAATCCTAAGCTATGAATGCATGCCCCCCAACCGAGGTTCACCCTAGCAAAGTGTGAAGTAGCTAGCAGCCCCCCTCCCTCGTGTCGGCACGAAGGGAATCCTAAGCTATGAATGCATGCCCCCCAACCGAGGTTCACCTAGCAAAGTGTGAAGTAGCTAGCAGCCCCCCCCCCGTATCGGCACAAAGGGATTCCTAAGCTACGAATGCATGCCCCCCCAACCGAGGTTCACCTAGAAAAGTTTGAAGTAGCATGCAACCCCGCCCTCGTGTCAGGACGAAGGGAATCCTAAGCTATGAAAGCATGCCCCCTGTCGGTGTCAAAACCGGCGGATCTCGGGCAGGGGTCCCGAACTATGCGTCTCAGGCAGATGGTAACAGGAGGCAGGGAACACAATGTTTACCTAGGTTCGGGCCCTTGCGATGGAGGTAATACCCTACTTCCTGCTTGATTGATCTTGATGATATGAGTATTACAAGAGTTGATCTACCGCGAGATCGGAGAGGCTAAACCCTAGAAGGTAGCCTATGGTATGATTGTTGTTGTCCTACGGACTAAAACCCATCGGTTTATATAGACACCGGAAGGGGCTAGGGTTACACAGAGTCGGTTACAAGGGAAGAGATCTACATATCCGAAAGGCCAAGGTTCCCTTCCACGCAAAGGTGAGTCCCACCGGGACACCGGACGAAGTCTTCAATCTTGTATCATCGTAGTCCAACAGTCCGGCCAAGGGATATAGTCCGGCTATCCAAGGACCCCCTTATCCAGTACTCCCTGAGTAGCCCCTGAACCAGGCTTCAATGATGATGAGTCCGGTGCACAGATTGTCTTTAGCATTGCAAGGCGGGTTCTTCCTCCGAATACTCCATTGAAGATTTTGAACACAAGGATAGTGTCTACCTTTACAAAGCAAATTCCACATACCACCATAGAGAGTATAATATTTCCAAAAATCTAATCTGCTAACAACTTTTCATAACGTGATATTGCGCCCTGGCCTCGAGTCATTATTCGAACCGTTTTTCCCAACCAGCCACTTCACGTGTTGCGAGGCGGTTTTATTGGCACATCTTGTCGAAGCAGAGTTCGTGTCCCCTTATCATGGGATTCTCATCAATACGGGCATGGGTAACCCAATCGTGCCCGTTAGTACGACTCCTTGATTTTAGGCAAGTTCCAAACGGCCACGCGGAAGAAGCTTGATATTCGCCCTCTTTATAAAGGGGCCAAAGCATGTCCTTCTCTTATCGCACCCAATCCCTCCCTTCCCCCAACCCGAGTTCCAACACCCAAGGCTCAGGCGAAGCTCTTCGGACCTTCAGTCATGTCCGGATCCAACCTTCAGGGCTGGTGGATGGCTTCCTTTGTCACAGAGGAGGACATCAAGAAGCTAAGGGAGGCCAGGTATCTGACCGTCGAAATCTCGCGCAGGCTGCCTGCCCGACGACAGGTCATCCCCACTCCAGAATCCAACGAGAGTGTCGTATTTGTTTCCCACTTCCTTCGAGGGCTCGGCTTTAGTCTTGATCCCTTCGTCAGAGGGCTCATGTTCTATTATGGGCTCGACTTCCACAATTTAGCTCTGGATTCCATCCTTCACATCTCGTCGTTTATCGACGTATGTGAGGCCTTCCTCCGCATCACCCCACATTTCGGCTTATGGCTAAAGACCTTCAATGTGAAGCCGAAGATGATCGATGGGCGACACGCAGAGCTAGAATGGGGGCCAGTTAATGATGTGCCGACATTGCAAAGTCGCATCCGAGATCTCCGGAAGAGGGATGTAGGTCTCGTCAAAGTAATGCAAGTTATGCTAGTTCGTCGGGTCCTGCCATGCCAACATCGATCTCTTCGTATGTGGGAGTTCAACCCGGAAGGACCGTGAACTATTCAGCAGTTCTTCGGCGGGACGGTCGAAGAGATGTATAAATTGTTCTTCGGATCATGAATAAAGTGACCGGACACCACCGCGGATGCGGGTCTCAACTGTAATCATCCAGATACACAGGTAAGTATTTCCACGACCAAACACACCGTCTTTTCATTTGCCATAACATAATTCTGAAAGAATTTCTCTTGGCCAAGACTGGGTAAGAAAGGCAAAGATGATCAGGTGTTCGGTCCCCCTTCACGAGGGCTCACTAGATCATATACTAGCCAGGATGCTGGAGTATGCACCTTATCAAGTTCCCTCGGGGAAAGATAAAAGGAGAGACGAAGAAGCCGAAAGCGAGCCTCACGTATTACTCATCCAAACCGGAGGAATTAGTACCTCCACGACGGAGGATAATCGGGGAGAAGAATCTGAAATTCCCTCTTCCCAAGGAAGGAAAAGGACTGCTCCTAAAAACTTGGAAACAAAGGTTTCCGAACGAGAGAAGAAACCCTCGCCAGGAGGCCCTGCCTCGGAGGGCGTCCTTGCCGCCCAGTGCCCGCAAGGGGGTCAGCCCTCCACCGCGTTGTAAGTGAACAAAAGTACTTTTGGTAAATATATTTTGCCTTATCTCCGCGGATAATAACCGAGACGTATGTCTTGCAGTCCAGATCATAGCCCTTCCCGACAGAGTTCGTCTTTGGGGGGATCTTCTTTTGGAGATGATGGAGAGCGAAACGCCTCCCCTTGTCCCCCCGCCTCCTGGGGTGGATGACCCTAAGGTGTCATCACGGAGGATTTCTCCTGATCCACCAGGGCCAGAAGGTATCCCTTTGGCTACAGAAGTCCGTACTATTCGGCTCCTAAGGGGAGCGACAGAAAGAGTCTCGGATTGTCCAGTGCGCAACCGGACGGCACTGATGAATCTTTTGGAGCAAGCGGCAATCTCAGAGGAGCATCGTACCTTAATGGGTACTGTGATCGAGAGGATCTCATCCGCCAAATGTGGGTTGCATGAAGCTTTTGCGAGCCTGCTAAGAGGCTTTGAGGTACAAAAAGTAATATATAAATTTTTGATGGTACCGCACTCGCTATGTGTGCTCTATACCGATAGTAGCCCTGAGACTCTGGTTGCTGTCGAGAGGCGGAAAACAGAGAATCATAATCCCAGTTAATGATCACGCGTCTACCCTATGCAGGCGGCTGACGGTCCGGTGGCTGGCCGGACTGCCGAGCTTGCCGAACTAAGCCGGCAACTTGACGCAGCAGATGCCGATATTGCGCTTGTGAACAAGCGGCTTGACGAGGCACATGGTATGTATTTTCGGGTGGTCAACAGATATTAAGAGGAGCATGATGCTAGTATCTAATGTATCCTGTGACTGCAGATGGAGCTGCCGCCGTGGAGGCCCTTCGGGCGGAACTTGCTCGGTCCAAGGAACAAGCCAGGAGAAGTGATGCGGCCGCCCTAAAGGCGGCCGAAGACTTAAGAGCCGAATAGGCTGCTCATCGCAAGAGCGAAGATAAATAGCCAAGATGGCTATTGAGCTGAAAGATGCCGCCGGCCGATATGAGCTTCTTGAAAAGGAAAGCAAAGTGAGAGCGGCTGACCTGAAGAGAGCCGTGGAGGCAGCCAAGGAAACCCGTTCTAAAATCAGAGCGCCAGAGGAGGAGCTCCGTCAAGCCGGAGATATCACGGCTGGGAATCCATTTTTGTTGCGGATGAAGTTCGAAGATCCGAAGTATGCCCCTCTGGATTGATTATGGAGTGCTGCAGACGCGTATGCGGATTTGGCAATGAGTGTTGATGATGCGACTGCGTTTTTCAAAGATCAAGAAGATCATGAAGTAAATAAGTTGTTCTGGTTGCAGTTCAGTGCTCTGACGCGTCCGCTGCTCTTAAATGAGCAAATGGCCAAGTGGGCTGAGCTCCATAGGTTGTCCTGGCTTGCCATGAGGTCTGTCATGGATCATCTTTGGCCGGAAGGGACAAAGCCGGGTAGTTATTATGGTTTAGTGCAACGATTCCTTGGTGCTGTGCAGCATATCGATGCCATAAAGAGGTTGGCGTGCATAGAGGGTGCGTGGATGGCTCTTGCCCGTGTTAATACATACTGGGCAGAGATGGATGCTACCGCTATTGCAATCCAGGGTCCGGCCGTAGGCCAGGTCTCGACCAAGCACTATTTAGGAGAAGTCCTAGAAGGCGATCGGTTAATAGAGGCGTAGTGCTCGAAGAGTGTCATGTTTGAGTGACATGTGTCCCAATTGTAAAAACAATATTCTTTGAGTTATAAAGGCTATGTTTATACTTCTGCCTGAAAGTATTATGATGCCTCATGTGCGGCCGTTTTATGTATGTATATAACCTCAAAGTTTGCAGTCGTCAGCTTCAGCCCCCACACACATAATGCGGGGGTGTTCGGAAAAGCACGTATTCACACTTGATCCAACGTCTTGGTCCATGAAGGAGATGATAGCGCGGCAAACGAGGCAATCAGACTATATTGCTTTAACACTTTCACTTAGCCATAGGAGTTTGATAGTGGGGCTACTATATAGCCCCTGGTACCTCCGTGCTTATTCGAATTCGGTGCGCGCACATACATGACTGGGAAAGCGGTCCTTCATTAATGCGGAGGAATCATGAAGATTCTGCTGAGTCATCAAGTGGTTGACCAGTCTCGCGCTTTATCATGGCAGTCAGTTTTCGGCTTTCTCTACTGAGGTGCTCACCCAGATGAACCAGGGCATAATCGCAGTAGTTCTCCTGGTGCCACCTTAGTCGATAGAGCGGAACGTAAGGTAGCAAAACACGGGAGCCGGGCAAACCCAACATTTTTTTGAATATTTACTGTGAGGCAAAGCCAAAGACATGATTCGGAGCTGATGCATATAAGGCCAAACTCGCAACGCCGAACACTCCCTAAGGTGTTCGGACTTTACAACATATACCGGGCTGAGCAAAGCCCTTGATAATGAACCCTAAATTTCTAGGTACGTGCATTAGTCTGATGTGGCGAAAATGCCAATAACGTCAGCATCCCTCTCGATTGTGTTAAGTATCCGAAGGGTGTAAAGCAAAAAGAGAAAGTGAGAAAGGTTTACACAGGGTCTTAATCTAAAAAGAAACCTTTGAGCAGGGCCCTGCTACACGTCTGCGCCTGTGTCTCCGTTGTGCCGTGTCCTGGAAGGGTGTAGCACGATTGTCATCTGCAAGAGAGAAAAACCCCAGGTGAAAGCCTACGTGCGGAAAATTGGTTATTATTAATAGACCATTGAAATTCAATCTAAGTAAGGTCAAACCGGACTATAGTCCTTTTTACATGTGGGAAGACCCTAGCGCCACCTATGGGGCTATATCCATCGACCCGATCTCGGGTTTATCTTAACTGTTACGGCAAGGGGTGTGCCGGACTCGTCTAGCCGTGTCCGCGGTCTTGACGACCGATCCTTTATTCTGGTTGGAGGGGTCATTCAGTGTTCGGCTGCGAAAGCCGCCGTACACTCCTCCGCATGTAAGGAACGCTCTGAGTGTCCGCTAACTGTGATGATGCCACGTGGACCGGGCATCTTAAGCTTAAGATAAGCGTAATGCGGTATTGCATTAAAACGAGCGAAGGCTGTTCTTCCGAGTAGTGCTTGATAGCCGCTTCGGAATGGAGCGATGTCGAAGGTTAATTCTTCGCTTCGAAAGTTGTCGGGAAAACCGAATACAACCTCTAGTACTATAGAGCCCGTGCAGTGGGCCTCTGGGCCTGGTACTACTCCTTTAAAGGTAATATTGCTTTGGCTGATTCTTGTTGGGTCTATCCCCATTTTGCGGACTGTGTCTTGATATATCAGATTAAGACTACTGTTGCCGTCCATAAGGACTCAGGTGAGATGGTATCCATCAATTATTGGGTCTAGTACCAAGGTAGCCGATCCTCCGTGCCTGATACTAGTCGGGTGATCCCTGCGATTAAAAGTGATTGGGCTGGCCGGCCAAGGGTTGAACATGGGGGTAACGGGCTTTATGGTGCATACGTCTCGGAGCGCGCGTGTGCTCCTCCTCTTTGTTACGTGAATCATGTTCACTGTTTTGACTTCTGGTGGGAATTTTTTCTGTCCCCCAGTGTTTTTTTGGTGAGGCTCATCCTCGTCTTCACTTGGTGTCTCCCTCCCCTTGTGTTCAGCGTTTAGCTTCCCGGTCTACTTAAAGACCCAGCATTCTCTATTGGTGTGATTTGCTGGTTTATCGGAGGTGCCATGAATCTAACATAATTTGTCCAGAATCTTGTTTAGGCTAGATGGTCCATCTCTGCTGCCTTTGAATGGCTTTTTCTGTTGACCGGGTCGAGAGCCCCTGAATCCGGCGTTTACCATCGTGTTGTCTGGGCTGTCTTCGTTGCTTCGACGCTTGCTTTTATTGCATCGTGGTTTTCCATTGCCATCCCTGACATCGGATGTGCTTAGGTCGCTGGTGCCGCTGCAGGCCAGCCAGCTATCCTCGCCCGCGCAAGAGCGGGTCATAAGGCTTGTTAGGGCTGCCATTGTCCTTGGTTTTTCCTGGCCGAGGTGTCTGGCAAGACATTCGTCCTGGAAACTATGTTTGAAAGCTGCAAAGGCTTCGGCGTCCGGGCAATCGACAATTTGATTCTTCTTAGTGATGAATCTGTTCCAAAGCTTTCGGGCTGACTCTCCGGGTTGTTGAATTATGTGACTTAAATCGTCTGCATCCGGAGGTCAGACATAGGTCCCTTGAAAATTAGCCCTGAAAGCATCCTCGAGCTCTTCCCAACTTCGAATTGAGTTTTCGGGGAGGCTTTTCAACCGGTGCCTAGCTGGTCCTTTCAACTTTAAGCGCAAGTATTTGATGGCGTGGAGATCATCTCCACGAGCCATGTGGATGTGAAGGATAAAGTCCTCAATCCAGACCCCAGGGTCTGTTGTTCCGTTGTGTGACTCTCTGTTCATGGGTTTAAATCCTTATGGGAATTCAAGGTCCAATACCTTGTCGGTGAAGCATAGGGGGTGCGCGGCACCCCTGTATTTGGGTGTGTCTGACGGTTGTTTTGTTCAGTTTTGATTCCGAACTATTGTTCTGTCAGTATAGTCATTTGGGTGGCGATGATTCTGTGCCGGAACACGTTTCCTAGATCCATAAATGGACCTGGTCAAACCGGCTTTTTTGTGTAGGTCCTCACGTAGGTCGTGTGCTGACTTGTGTACGTCATCGTTAGCCGCCATGTCGCGACCACTGGGTTGCCAGTCCGGTTGATCGGCCATTTTTATTTTCCGGCTGAGTGGGCTCTAAGGCCTCATCGTCGAATTCAGGCAACAGCTTGCGCTTTGGATAGCTTTTTGTGTGGCGATTACCGCCGTACTTTTCTTCCATGTCAAGCACTTTATTCCATCTGCTGTTGAGCGTATTTTGCGTGGTCTTAAGCCTTTGCTTCTGCTTCTTCAGGCTCCGCGTGGTTTCAATGAGCCTTTTATGAAGGTTCTCTTGTTCCAAGTGTCTTTCAGGGATGATGTGTGCATCATCGTCCGGACTATTCATGTCTCCAGAGACAGGATGATGATTTTTCCCTCGGGGTCGCCGTGACCTGACAGCGGCTCCGTACTATGTTCGTCGTCCGGTGGTTCACCCTGCTCCACCGATGGGTTCATGTGGTCGTTGTCTCCTTTGGGGTCGACCGGGGTGTTACTCTTTCTTGCACTGTTATCACTGTTTTTACTGGGGCGGGATTTGGAATGGCGCTTACACCATCGCTTTGGTTGCTTCTCAAGGGAATTGTCCTTCGCTACTTCCTCCCGTTCCTCGTCATCATTTTATTGGGGTGTATCCACCATGTATATATCATGTGATGAAGTGGTAGTCTAGTGCCCTGCGGGCGATGGTTCTTGTTCGTTTCCTGCATCGTCGTCCATACCGTTGATGTCTTCGGATCCGAAATCAAGCATGTCGGTTAAGTCGTCGACAGTGGCTATTAAGTGGGTGGTGGGTGGGGAACGAATTTCTTCGTCGTCCGCTTCCCACTCGAGCCGAACACAGTTCGGCCAAGGGCCTCATGACAAGGAGAGAGACCTTAGTGAATTTAGAACATCGCCCAAGGCCGAGTGCTACAAGATATCCGCGGAGGAAAACTCCGTGATCGGCGCCCAATCAAATTTGATAGGTACAGACACGGGCGGTTCGGAGACTGTGGCCGGGGATGAATCCAAAGGTCCAGCAACACAGGTCTTGTAGGAGGTGAAGTCAGTATTCAGCTCTATCATCATTGAGTGTGCGGCCTCTGGGGTGGGTCCATCCACTCATCCTCGGACGGCGTGATCTGTTCCAGATTGAGGGCCGGAGTAGTTATAGGTGTGATCTCCCGAACACTATCTGATGGCAGAGCTAAATCATGCTCATCATGACTGTGCAGCGTACCTGACGTGAGTTCGAATCCGTCGAAGATCAAGTCTCCGCGGATGTCGGTAGTATAGTTCGAACTTACAAACCTGACCTGATGGCCAGGGGTGTAGCTTTCAATCTGCTCCAGATGGACAAGCGAGTTGGCCCTCAGTGCGAAGCTGCCGGATACAAAGATCTGTCCGGGGAGAAAAACCTCACCCTGGATCGCATCGTTGCCGAGGATCGAAGGAGCCATCGAGCCTTATGGTGACGACACAGTGGAACTCTCAATAAAAGCACCAATGTCGGTGTCAAAACCGGCGGATCTCGGGTAGGGGGTCCCGAACTATGCGTCTAAGGCGGATGGTAACAGGAGGCGGGGAACACAATGTTTACCCAGGTTCGGGCCCTCGCGATGGAGGTAATACCCTACTTCCTGCTTGATTGATCTTGATGATATGAGTATTAAAAGAGTTGATCTACCATGAGATCGGAGAGGCTAAACCCTAGAAGCTAGCCTATGGTATGATTGTTGTTGTCCTACGGACTAAAACTCTCCGGTTTATATAGACACTGGAAGGGGCTAGGGTTACACAGAGTCGGTTACAAGTGAGGAGATCTACATATCTGAATGGCCAAGCTTGCCTTCCACGCAAAGGAGAGTCCCACCTGGACGCGGGACGAAGTCTTCAATCTTGTATCTTCATAGTCCAACAGTCCGGCCAAGCGATATAGTCCGGCTGTCCGAGGACTCCCTCACCCCCCAATCGAGGTTCACCCTAGCAAAGTGCGAAGTGGCTCGCAGCCACCCCTCCCTCGTGTCGGCATGAAGGGAATCCTAAGCTATGAATGCATGCCCCCCCTAACCGAGGTTCACTTAGCAAAGTGCGAAGTAGCTAGGAATGCCCCCTCTCGTGTCGGCTTGAAGTGAATCCTAAGCTATGAATGCATGCCCCCTCCCCCCAACCGAGGTTCACCTAGCAAATTGCGAAGTAGCTAGCAGCCCCTACCCTCCCCCTTGTGTTTCCATGAAGGGAATCCTATGCTATGAATGCATGCCCCCCAACCGAGGTCACTACAAAAAAAGACACATCCGTGACATTTTGGGCCGAACGAAAAAAAAATCTGTCATACATATGACACTTCTATGACGATAATTGTGACAAAACCCGGTATCATCATAGATGTGGCGGGCTCCTACTTCTATGACAAAAAATCATGACAGAAAATGGGCTTTTTGTCTTGGGCGGGCCGGAGACGCAGCTGCATGACATTCTTTGGGCCATCCATGACGGAAAAAACCGTAGTAGAAGCGAGGGCGAGGAAAATTTTAGGGAGTTCCCGGTTACGGTGGGAGGTTGGGGGCCGAGCGATGCGCGTTTCTCTCGTACACGTACGCGTGTGTGTGCGAGGCGTTGGCTCAAACTAAACCCGAGCGAGGCGTTGGGCTCTAACTGAACCCGAGCGATTGCACTGCAGGCTACGCGTTACTGAACCCGAGCGATCGATCGATGGCTGTTAACTGAACCCGGTCGAGCGATTCCTTCGCTACTGCTGCTAACTGAAGCCGATCGATGCTGCCTCTAGATGAACAGTGAGCATTGCGGGGGGAGGGGGGTTGGATGAACAGTTCCCGGTGGGGGTGGATGAACAGGACCCCGTGGTGTTACCTCTGGATGAACAGGACCCCGATCGATCCAGCCGGTTGGGGCTGGATGAATAGGACCCTGTGGAGGGCTGGATGAACAGGACCACCCCGTGGAGGGCAGGATGAATAGTACATGGTGGAGGGCAGGATGAACAGTGGCCCGTGGAGGGGTGGTTGAACAGGAGCCTGTGGAGAGGGCTGGTTGAACAGTAGCCGGTGGAGTAGCGCGCGGTGGAGGCTGGATGAACAGGAGCCCGTGGATGAACAGTCGCAGGTGGAGGCTGGAGGAGGTCGACGGTGGATGAACAGTAGCTCGTGGAGGCTGGAGGGGGTCGACGGTGGAGATGAACAGTATCTTGTGGAGTCCCGTTTTGCGGTACGCCACACCCTCCCGATGAACAGGACCCCCGTTTCGATAGTAGCGCTCCAACACAAGTCCGTTTCGTCCGTTTTGCAGTACGCCACACCCCTCCCGATCAACAGGACCCCCGTTTCGATCGTAGGAGGTCCGTTTCCTCCGTTTTGCGGTACGCCAGACCCCTCCCTGTCAACAGGACCCCATTCCGAACGTAGGAGGTCCGTTTCCTCCGTTGTGTGGTACGCCAGGCCTCGTTTCCATCGCCTGTTCCATCCAAGCCCTCCCGATGAACACGACCACGCATTCCGTTCTGACCCAGCCGGTTGGCTCCCACGCGTTCCGTTGCCTCCCCATGAACACGACGCATTCCGTTGCCTCCCCATGAACACGACGACGATGCTGTTTCTCCGTTCCGACCCAGCAATGTACACGAGCCCTGGCCGTACGTATGCGCGAGTAGGCACTCGAGGCCCCACTCGTAAGTACACATACGTGGCCATATTTTCTTTCTTGCACCCTGGCCGTTGTACGTACGTGTACATGCTACGTGCGCGCCTCTACTACGACACGTGTGCGCCTCTACTATGACACGTGCGTGCCTCTACATCGACCAGTATGTACGTACACGTTCACGACCAGAATGACAACGCTACGTATGCTTCGACCAGGTGGGTCCCGACTGTCAGGCACTTCCTTGCCTGCGAAGATGTAGCTGGTGGGTCCCAGCAGTCAGGGGCAAATCATTTTTTTGCCCGGATGCACTTCCTTGCGTGCGAAGATGTAGCTGGTGGGTCCCAGCAGTCAGGGAGAAACGGTTTTTTCGCGAAATATAGTGGCCCGTCCGGTGGGTCCCAGCTGTCAGGTGGAGGAATCATTATTTTTCGTGTAATAAGGAGGCACTTCCTTGCTGTGGCCGTGGACTCAGCTGTCAGCCTCTCCACGTACAGTCCACGTCCGATGGAAGTCGTTCCTTGACCACGTTGACCACGCCGTGCCGAGAGCACCAAGGCGGTGGACGACGGCGTGGCCTAGGTAGGGGACGACATGGAGGCAGGGAAGACTCGGCAGTTGTTTACCACGCGGAGGGGAGTACGACTGTACGAGGGTTTACTGGTTCGTCGGCCATTGCCGGAGAATAACAGCAGGTTTGGGTGAGTAGAGGGATGGCTAGGCCAACGATGGGAGTACGGTCGGGCGGTGAGGCCTGCGCGGCAGCACAGTCGGCCGCGAGGAGGAGGGAGCAGGCAGTCCCGCCGGCGCTTGTTTGAGCGGCTGGAGCAGGAAGAGCACAGATTGAAGAAGCACGACGGCCGTTGGATGGACATCCAACAGTCAGTGCTTGTGCGTTGATACGTCTCCGTCGTATCTATAATTTTTGATTGTTCCATGCCAATATTATTCAACTTTCATATACTTTTGGCAACTTTTATACTATTTTTGGGACTAACATATTGATCCAGTGCCCAGTGCCAGTTCCTGTTTGTTGCATGTTTTTTTGTTTCGTAGAATATCCATATCAAACGGAGTCCAAACGGAATAAAAACTGACGGAGATTTTTTTTGGAATATATATGATTTTTGGGAAGAAGAATCCATGCGAGACGATGCTCGAGGGGCCCACGACGTAGGGGGCGCGCCCCAGGGTGTCAGGCGCGCCACTGACCCTCGTGGCCACCCCATAAGGCGATTGGTGCCCTTCTTTCGCCGCAAGAAAGCTAATTTCCGGATAGAGATCGTGTCAAAATTTCAGCCCAATCGGAGTTACGGATCTCCGGGAATATAAGAAACGGTTAAAGGGAAGAATCTGAGAACGCAGAAACAGAGAGAGACAGAGAGACAGATCCAATCTCGGAGGGGCTCTCGCCCCTCCCGTGCCATGGAGGCCATGGACCGGAGGGGAAACCCTTCTCCCATCTAGGGAGGAGGTCAAGGAAGAAGAAGAAGGAGGGGGGCTCTCTCCCTCTCGCTTCCGGTGGCACCGGAGTGCCACCGGGGGCCATCATCATCACCGTGATCTACACCAACACCTCCGCCATCTTCACCAACATCTCCATCACCTTCCCCCCTCTATCTACAGCGGTCCACTCTCCCGCAAACCGTTGTACCCTCTACTTAAACATGGTGCTTTATGCTTCATATTGTTATCCAATGATGTGTTGCCATCCTATGATGTCTGAGTAGATTTTCGTTGTCCTATTGGTGGTTGATGAATTGCTATGATTGATTTAATTTTCTTGTGGTTATGTTGCTGTCCTTTGGTGCCCATCATATGAGCGCGCACGCGGATCACACCATAGGGTTAGTTGTATGTTGATAGGACTATGTATTGGAGGGCAAGAGTGACAGAAGCTTCAACCTAGCATAGAAATTGATGCATACGGCATTGAAGGGGGACCAATATATCTTAATGCTATGGTTGGGTTTTACCTTAATGAACATTAGTAGTTGCGGATGCTTGCTAATAGTTCCAATAATAAGTGCATAGAATTCCATGTAAGGGATGACATGCTAGCAGTGGCCTCTCCCACATAATACTTTCTATCGGTCTAGTAAAGTAGTCAATTGCTTAAGGGACAATTTCGCAACTCCTACCACCACTTTTCCACACTCGCTATATTTACATTAGTTCCTTCTTTACCTTAACAGCCCCTAGTTTTTTTTTCGTGCTCTTTACTTTCTTGCAAGCTTACCCAAAAACACCTACAAAGTACTTCTAGTTTCATACTTGTTTCCGGTAAAGCGAACGTCAAGCGTGCGTAGAGTTGTATCGGTGGTCGATAGAACTTGAGGGAATATTTGTTCTACCTTTAGCTCTTCGTTGGGTTCGACACTCTTACTTATCGAAATAGGCTACAATTGATCCCCTATACTTGTAGGTTATCAAGACCTTTTTCTGGCGCCGTTGCCGGGGAGCAATAGCATGGGGTGAATATTCTCGTGTGTGCTTGTTTGCTTTATCACTAAGTAATTTTTATTTGCTGTTCTTAGTTGTTCTCTATCTTTAGTTATGGATATGGAACACGAAATACCAAAAAATTAGGTGTACTTTCTGCTCATGGAGATGGGGAACCTCCTAAAACCCTCGATGCTGGTTATGTGAAAGATATTATGTACTACTTTAGTAATCCTGAGAAAACCCCATTCAATTATGTATTGGGAGTAACGTTGGATCAACATGAATACTTTAGGGATTACCGCTTGACACAAAAAGGGAGACTATTATGGGATCAAATTCATATATTGAAGTGGTATGCTAGACAACTATGCGTGGAATATGATTATACTTGTTGCTCTAAGGTGAAGGCTCCACACCTTCCCTTTTCATGTGAATTTAATGATAATGAAACCTTGGCTTCTTATGCTAATGGTATATATGATTACTATGATGTGGAACAAATAGAAGAATTTGTTGCTTTTATGGGTGCTTATGAAATTGAATCTATGTTTAAAGAGATTGATGATATTCATGATGCTTGTTATAGATCTGAAAATTTATCTATCCTAAAATATTGCTATGAGAATTATGAATACAATTATGAAATTAATGCACTTATTAAGAAAGTCTCCGCTGTCCAAGAAGAGACTAATATTTTGCAGGAATCTATGGAAGAAGAAGTTGATGACACTATGAGCTCATTGGATGAAAAAGATGAGCAGGAGAGCGAAGAACAAAAGGAGGAAGAGCGGATTGATCACCCGTGCCTACCTTCTAATGCGAGTAACTCTTAAACTCATACATTGTTTAATTCCCCTTCGTGCTTACCGAAGGATGATTTCTATGATGACTGTTATGATCCCTATGATTCTTTTGAAATATCCCTTTTTGATGATGCTTGCTATACTTGTGGCCAAGATGCCAATATGTATTATGCTTGTGGCCAAGATGCCAATATGAATTATGCTTATGGAGATGAACTTGCTATAGTTCCTTATATTAAACATGAAATTGTTGCTATTGCACCCACACATGATAGTCCTATTATCTTTTTGAATTCTCCAAACTACACTATATCGGAGAAGTTTGCACTTATTAAGGATTATATTGATGGGTTGCATTTTACCGTTGCACATGATGATTTCGATAGACATAATATGCATGTGCTTGCTGCTCCTACTTGCAATTATTATGAGAGAGGAACTATATATCCACCTCTCTATGTTTCCAATATGATAAAATTGCAAGAAACTGTTTATACTATGCATTGGCCTTTACTATGCATGCATGAATTGTTCTTTTATGACATGCCGATGCATAGGAAGAGAGTTAGACTTCGTCATTGCTTGATATATGTTGCTTTGTGCTCACTACTAAATTACAAATCATTGTTAATTAAAATTGGCTTTGATATACCTTGGGATCCGGTGGATTCACTACTTGAGCAGCTTAATGGCTTTAAAGAAAGCGCTGCCAGGGAGACAACCCGGAAGTTTTAGAGAGTCATTTATTTCTGTTGAGTGCTTTCATATAGTTTAAAAACAACAAAAATAAAGAGGGGGAACCCAAAACTTTTCAAAAAGGAAAGTGAAAGTGAGAAAGACAAGCACTGTTGAAGTGGGAGAGCTCCTTGAACTTTGTTCATGCTCACGGCAAATTTGTGAATCTTGATTACAGAAACTTTTCCACAAAAATAATTATCCCCCTGTACAATTCCATTGTATTATAAAAATAATGTGCCAAGGTTTGCCTTTAGGATGTTTACATTTGCTTGATGGTTTGTACGGTGCAGGACAGAAACTTTGGCTGTAGTGCACGATTTTACATTCCTAGCTGGAACGTCAAATGGTTTTGATTCTTTTTGCACTGTCTTACTATACAAATTTTTATTTTTACTAATTTTGGTAGAATTTTTCAAGTATCAGTAGTATGGTGAATGTTCAGATTATTACAGACTGTTCTGTTTTAGACAGATTCTGTTTTTGATGCATAGTTTGCTTCTTTTGATGAAACTATATATTTATATTAGTGGATTAAGCCATGAAAAAGTTATATTACAGTAGACACAATGCAAAAACAAAATATGAATTGGTTAGAAACAGTACTTATAGTGGTGATTTGCTTTATTATACTAACGGATCTTACCGAGTTTTCTGTTGAAGTTTTGTGTGGATGAAGTGTTCGATGATCGAGAAGGTCTCGATGTGAGAAGAAGGAAGAGAGGCAAGAGCTCAAGCTTGGGGATGCCCGAGGAACCCCAAGTAAATATTCACGGAGACTCAAGCGTCTAAGCTTGGGGATGCTGGGGAGGCATCCCCTCTTTCTTCAACAAGTATCGGTATGTTTTCGGATTCGTTTCGTTCATGCGATATGTGCAAGTCTTGGAGCGTCTTTTGCATTTAGGTTTTTATTTTTATTTTTATGCACCATGCTGGTATGAGATAGCCTTGGTTGATTTATAGAATGCTCATTGCATTTCACTTATACCTTTTGAGTATGGCTTTATAGAATGCTTCATGTGCTTCACTTATATCATTTGAAGTTTGGATTGCATGTTTCTCTTTACATAGACAACCGCCATTTGTAGAATGCTCTTTTGCTTCACTTATATTTGTTAGAGCACGGGCATATCTTTTTTAGAAAGAATTAAACTCTCTTGCTTCACTTATATCTGTTTAGAGAGATGACAGGAATTGGTCATTCACATGGTTAGTCATAAAATCCTACATAAACTTGTAAGATCACTGAATATGATATGTTTGATTCCTTGCAATAGTTTTGCAATATAAAGATGGTGATATTAGAGTCATGCTAGTGGGTAGTTGTGGATTGTAGAAATACTTGTGTTGAAGTTTGTGATTCCCGTAGCATGCACGTATGGTGAACCGTTATGTAACGAAGTTGGAGCATAATTTATTTATTGATTGTCTTCCTTATGAGTGGCGGTCGGGGACGAGCGATGGTCTTTTCCTACCAATCTATCCCCCTAGGAGCATGCGTGTAGTACATTGTTTCGATGACTAATAGATTTTTGCAATAAGTATGTGAGTTCTTTATGACTAATGTTGAGTCCATGGATTATACGCACTCTCACCCTTCCACCATTGCTAGCCTCTCTAGTACCGCACAACTTTCGCCGGTACCATAAACCCACCATATACCTTCCTCAAAACAGCCACCATACCTACCTATCATGGCATTTCCATAGCCATTCCGAGATATATTGCCATGCAACTTCCATCATCGTCATATTCATGACTCGAGCATTCATTGTCATATTGCTTTGCATGATCGTAAGATAGCTAGCATGATGTTTTCATGGCTTGTCCGTTTTTTGATGTCATTGCTACACTAGATCATTGCACATCCTGGTACACCGCCGGAGGCATCCATATAGAGTCATACTTTGTTCTAGACATTGAGTTGGAATATTGAGTTATAAGTAAATAAAAGTGTGATGATCATCATTATTAGAGCATTGCCCTAGTGAGGAAAGGATGATGGAGACTATGATTCCCCCATAAGTCGGGATGAGACTCCGGACTTTACAAAAAAATAAAAGAGGCCAAAGAAGCCCAAATAAAAAAAAAGAGGCCAAAGAAGCCCACCAAAAAATAAAAAAATAAAAATAAAAAAATGGGAGAAAAAGAGAGAAGGGGCAGTGCTACTATCCTTTTTTCACACTTGTGCTTCAAAGTAGCACCATGTTCTTCATATAGAGAGTCTCTTGAGTTATCACTTTCATATACTAGTGGGAATGTTCATTATAGAACTTGGCTTGTATATTCCGATGATGGGCTTCCTCAAATGCCCGAGGTCTTCATGAGCAAGCAAGTTGGATGCACACCCACTTAGTTTCAGTTGGAGCTTTCATACACTTATAGCTCTAGTGCATCCGTTGCATGGCAATCCCTACTCACTCACATTGTTATATATTGATGGGCATCTCCATAGCCCATTGATACGCCTAGTTGATGTCAGACCATCTTATCCTTTTTGTCTTCTCCACCATCATATTCTATTCCACCTATAGTGCTATGTCCATGGCTCAAGCTCATGTATTGCGTGAAAGTTGAAAAGGTTTGAGAATGTCAAGAGTATGAAACAATTGCTTGGCTTGTCATCGGGGTTGTGCATGACGTGAATATTTTGTGTGGTGAAGATGGAGCATAGCCAAACTATATGATTTTGTAGGGATAGCTTTCTTCGGCCTTGTTATTTTGAAAAGACACGATTGCTTTATTAGTGGGCTTGAAGCATTATTGTTTTTATGTCAAATGATAGACTATTGCCTTGAATCACTCGTATCTTAATATTCATGCCATGATTAGACATATGATCAAGATTATCCTAGGTAGCATTCCACATCAAAAATTATCTTTTTTTATCATTTACCTACTGGAGGACGAGCATGAATTAAGCTTGGGGATGCTGATACGTCTCCATCGTATCTATAATTTTTGATTGTTCCATGCCAATATTATTCAACTTTCATATACTTTTGACAACTTTTTATACTATTTTTGGGACTAACATATTGATCCAGTGCCCAGTGCCATTTCATGTTTGTTGCATGTTTTTTGTTTCGCAGAATATCCATATCAAACGGAGTCCAAACGGAATAAAAACTGACGGAGATTTTTTTTGGAATATATATGATTTTTGGGAAGAAGAATCCACGCAAGACGATGCTCGAGAGGCCCACGAGGTAGGGGGGCGCGCCCAGGGTGTCAGGCGCGCCCCTGACCCTCGTGGCCACCCCGTAAGGCGGTTGGTGCCCTTCTTCCGCCGCAAGAAAGCTAATTTCCGGATAGAGATCGTGTCAAAATTTCATCCCAATCGGTGTTACGGATCTCCGGGAATATAAGAAACGGTGAAAGGGAAGAATCTGAGAACGCAGAAACAGAGAGAGACAGAGAGACAGATCCAATCTCGGAGGGGCTCTCGCCCCTCCCGTGCCATGGAGGCCATGGACCAGAGGCGAAACCCTTCTCCCATCTAGGGAGGAGGTCAAGGAAGAATAAGGAGGGGGGCTCTCTCCCCCTCGCTTTTGGTGGCACCGGAGTGCCACCGAGGGCCATAATCATCACCGCGATCTACACCAACACCTCCGCCATCTTCACCAACATCTCCATCACCTTCCCCCCTCTATCTACAGCGGTCCACTCTCCCGCAACCCGGTGTACCCTCTACTTAAACATGGTGCTTTATGCTTCATATTGTTATCTAATGATGTGTTGCCATCCTATGATGTCTGAGTAGATTTTCGTTGTCCTATCGGTGGTTGATGAATTGCTATGATTGATTTAATTTGCTTGTGGTTATGTTGCTGTCCTTTGGTGCCCATCATATGAGCGCGCGCGCGGATCACACCATAGGGTTAGTTGTATGTTGATAGGACTATGTATTGGAGGGCAAGAGTGACAGAAGCTTCAACCTAGCATAGAAATTGATGCATACGGCATTGAAGGGGGACCAATATATCTTAATGCTATGGTTGGGTTTTACCTTAATGAACATTAGTAGTTGCGGATGCTTGCTAATAGTTCCAATCATAAGTGCATAGAATTCGAAGTAAGGGATGACATGTTAGAAGTGGCCTCTCCCACATAATACTTGCTATCGGTCTAGTAAAGTAGTCAATTGCTTAAGGGACAATTTCGCAACTCCTACCACCACTTTTCCACACTCACTATATTTACTTTAGTTGCTTCTTTACCTTAACAGCCCCTAATTTTATTTTCCTACTCTTTACTTTCTTGCAAGCTTACCCGAGAAACACCTACAAAGTACTTCTAGTTTCATACTTGTTTCCAGTAAAGCGAACGTCAAGCATGCGTAGAGTTGTATCGGTGGTCGATAGAACTTGAGGGAATATTTGTTCTACCTTTAGCTCCTCGTTGGGTTCAACACTCTTACTTATCGAAAGAGGCTACAATTGATCCCCTATACTTGTGGGTTATCATGCGTCAACCTTTTTTTAGGAAAGCCTCAAATCTGTGGAAAACAGCATATAGCCCATCTGCCATTATTTCTAATAATTTACAGCCCATTTGCTAATTCTTAAGTTTTTTTTGGAGCCCATATTCTTTTTGTTAACTTTACAGCCCATATTGTGGCAACGGTTAAAAAATTATACGAAATTTTGCATATTTAGGTGCGGTCCGAATTGTTTTTAATCCCGAAATTTCGACTCACATTCAAACTGATTTTAAAAATAAATGTATATCAATATAAAATCCAACAAATTCTCCTCGCATAAAAATTAATGTAATTTAAAATCTTGAAATGAAAAAAAAGATATTTGAAACTAATTGCCTGTTTGATGTGTTTTAAAAATGTACAACCCATTTCTCATTACTGATGGGCCATTTTCTCGGCCAGCCGAATGAAAGCTCTCCTCGTCTTGAAAGATTTGCAGCCCAACAGGCCTGACAAAGCGACTTACTTGGCAAATCACAAAAAAACTGTGATGTGCCGTGGACCCAGCTGTCAGCCTCTCCACGTACAGTACTCTTCCGATGGAAGTCGTTCCTTGACCACGTTGACCACGCCGCGCGGAGAGCACCACGGCGGTGGACGACGACGAGGCCTAGGAAGGGGACGACATGGCAGTGGAAGCCCGCGCGGAGAGGACTACAAGTGTTCACTGGTTCAGCTGCGGTGTGAGGCTGCCGTCGCCGCAGGGCCTGGCCAGCGGTGGGAATAGTAGGGGCGGTGAGGCCTTTGCGGCAGCACAGCCGGCCACGGGAGGCAGGAGCATGCGGCACGACCGGCGCTGCTTTGGGCGGCTGGAGCAAGAAGACCAGAGGTTGAAGAAGCACTACGGCCGTTGGATGGACATCGTACAGTCACTGGAGCTAGAATCATTCATATTGACTAAGTTGACAAAGCCCTTCATCCCCGTCAACTTAGTAGGCCCATAAGTCAGCCTCCCAGCAAGGTGGGTCCCAGCTAGCCGGGGGAGTATTCATTTTTTGTGCGTAAGAGGCACTTCCGGTGGGTCCGAGCTGACAGCGTGGGGAACATTTTTTTCACAAAATACGGTGGCCCGTCCGGTGGGTCCCAGCAGTCAGGGGGAAACGATTTTTTTCGCAAAATACTGGTGGCCCGTCCGGTGGGTCCCTGCAGTCATGTGGAGGAATCATTATTTTCCGCGTAATAAGGAGGCACTTCCTTGCTGCCGCCGTGGACCCAGCTGTCAGCCTCTCCACGTACAGTCCACGTCCGATGGAAGTCGTTCCTTCCACGTTGACCACGCCGCGCCGAGAGCACCAGGGCGGTGGACGACGGTGAGGCCTAGGAAGGGGACGACGTGGAGCCGGTGAAGACGCGGCAGTGGATGCCCACGCGGAGAGGAGTATGAGGGTTCACTCCTTCGGCTGCGGTGTGAGGCTGCCGTCGCCGCAGGGCCTGGCTAGCGGTGGGAATAGTAGGGGGCGGTGAGGCCTCCACGGCAGCACAGCCGGTCATGGGAGGCGGGAGCAGGCGGCACGACCGGCGCTGCTTTGGGCGGCTGGAGCAAGAAGACCAGAGGTTGAAGAAGCACTACGGCCGTTGGATGGACATCGTACGGTCACTGCAGCTAGAATCGTTTATATTGACTAAGTTGACAAAGCCCTTGGTATGTCAACTTAGTAGGCCCACAGGTCAGCTTCCGAAATGGTGCACCCCAGATGTCAGGGGGAGGAATCATTTTTTGGGCGGGTGAAGCTAGAATATCCGAGATTGCAGAAGAAGCACGGCATCCTTTGGATGGACATCCAACGGCCACTGCTGCTAGGACCGTGTGTTGACTATAAGTTGACAAAGCCTTGCATACGCGTCAACTCTATTTTTTAGGGGACGCGTCAACTTAGTAAGGCCAGAAGTGTGTGGCAGAGAACTTATAGCCCATTTGAGATTTGTAAGAATGTGTAGCCCATTTTTGAATTCTAATGGAATTTACTACAGCCCATTTACAGTTTGTTAAAAGTACAACCCATTTCAACCAACCGTTCAAAACATAATTCAATAAAATTTCCCACATTTTGATGGGATCTGGAATATTTTTATCCCGAAATTTCTAGTCAGATTAAATACAATTTCAATATAAATTATTATTATGTAAAAATCCAATGAAACACTGCGCTCGCAACAATTAATGAAATTAAAAATTTCAATATCCAAAAATAATATTTTATAAAGTAATCACGTGTTTGGTGCATTTTTTTATAGTTACTGCCCAGTTTTTATAATTACAACCCATTTATTATTTCTTAAAGCCCATTTTCTTGTTAAGCCTGATGCATCCCTCCTAGGAAAGATTTGCAGCCCAGCAGGGCGGAGAATAAAAACTTGACCTTGCCTGGGTATTCCTAAAAAAAGTATAGCTGGGCTAGCCATTTTCATCTTGAAAAAAAATTAATATCTGGGCTGGATATCTGGCCTGGGCTAGACGGGCCACAGCCCGCCCAGTTAATACCTGCAGCGATGTTTTCGTTGTTGTTCAGAGGAGAAAAATTAATATCTGGGCTAAACATCGAAAAACTCTGCAGTGCTCACACCTCAAAAACACAAATACTGCTCGAGCTGCTTGGTCCCAACTGTCGGCGGCTTCTTGTGCAATTCTCTCGTTTATTGACTAGTACTACATAGGTTGACAATGGTGTGGAACCGTGATGTCAGGAAACCAGGGGGAAGCAAAATAAATAACTCCAGCAAGCGCTTCCACCTCTGCCTCGTTGTCTCCCGTGGAAACCCCTTTCCTCCCTTTTTTTTGCTCGGGCAAGAACCAATGCATGCAGCACGTCCATGCGGTTATTAGGCAAGAAATAAAAGCGCTTTGCATGCTATGAATTACGATGGCCTGCATGGGTAGCTAATAAGGCATCCTCTTAACTGCTGTGATTAAATGTTGTGTTTAGAAGAGAGAAATATTCTTCTTTTCCACCAATCTGCTTGCACCTAGGTCGTGATGCACCTTCTAATATGACTTATTCACCTAGATGGAGGGAGTATAGTTTTATACATATATATATAATAAGGAGGCACTTGCGCACGTGAGGCTATGGACCTGGTGGGTCCCCATTGTCATCCTCTCCAAGTAAAGTCATCTCCTCGCCCGCGCGCGCTTTCCGCCCGAAACAGTCAGCGCTGCCCGCCCCGCGTCCCGGTGCAGGCGATTGCTCCGCCTTCAAACGACACAAGTGCAACCTGTCCGTCCATCTGCCGCCCACATTAATGATACGCGGTTGCCGAGGCGGCTACTCCGGCGCCACACGTCCGTCCCTCCGCCCGCCCACCATTGCTATATAAACTGCTGCGCCGGCCATAGCCGCAGTCATGCGCATCCGTTCCCTTTCTCCTGTCCACACCACTACTGCCCACCATGGCTTCCTCGCGCTCCAGCGCTCTTCGGGACAGGCGGACGACGGACCACAAGGAGATGGCAGCCATTGCCGCCGACCGGCTGGCCGGCAGGCAGCCGGAGGACGACGACGTCCCAATGGAGAACATGGTAGTCGACGATCCGGCGCCAACCCCCTCCTCCGTGCCATCCTCGCCGGTGCATTGCACCATGACCATCGGCGAGGCCCGTGCCCAATATATGGACAGTGTGAGGCAGATGCGTCAGGAGCAGTTCCAGGAGGCGCAGGCCGACGCCGCCTACAACCACCATCTCCTCTAGGAGCATCTACAGGCGGAGGAGCAGATCACCATGGAGCGGGCGGAGCAGGAGGCACTGCTCGACTCGTACCGCTCCGCCCGCCAGGGCCGCCTCGAGCGCTGGCGGGAGCGCATGCGGGTGGCGGAGGCTGCGGCCGCCTACAAAGAGGCTAGCAAAGAGGGCGATGAAGCGGGCGAGGCGCTGTTTGGCGAGACCGAGGATGAGGCAGAGGACAATGCCAGCTCTGACGAGTCCCCTTCCGCTGGCGTCGACGAGGCCCTGCTCCGCCGAGGCCCCGCGGCGCCAACAACGAGGCAGAGGACACCGCCGGCTCCGCCGAGGCCCCAACCCGCCAACAACGAGGCAGAGGACATCGCCGGCTCAGCCAAGGCCCCACCCTGCCGGCAACGCGGGGGAGGATTTCCACCGCTCCGCTGAGGCGCCGCCCGCCGGCAACGAGACAGAGGACATCGCCGGCTCCGCCGAGGCCCCGCCCCGCTGCCAAGGAGGCCGCGCCACACAGAAAACGAGGAAGAGTAGAACACGGTAGGTCGCCGCCGCTCGGGTCCAAGTAAGGCCACCGCTGCTACCCTCTTGTTGAAGCCAAGCTAGGCGGGTTGACCATTGACAGCCGGTTAGCTTCTTGGCGGCGACGTGGAGTCGGGGAGTTCTGCTGGAGAATAACACTGCTTCTACTTAACTGCTAGTGCAGTTGACTGACTGACACGTGGGCCCAATAGGCCACATGTCAGTTACGCAACTGCACCTGCAGTTAAGTCACTGAAGCTTCTGTTCGGCTCAGCGGGACACAGGTGGGTAGCTTCGGTTAATTAATTATACCTCCAGCGCACCCCTTTTTAGTTGAAGAATGTATGAAATGTAATGAAATCTGGCATGTTTATATGAAATCCGACTGTGTATGAATGAATTTATTTCGATTAGTTCGAATTCCTGTATCACTGGCATTGGATGAACATGCAAAACAATATGTACTAGCATTATTCCCAGGGTGATCACCTCGTTTGCAGCAGTTTCACATGTACTCCCTCCTGTCCTTTCTAGTCTGCATACAAGTTTTGTCTGCAGTCAAAGTATCTCTACTTTGACCAATCTTATACAAAAAAGTATGCACTTTCACAATGTGCGAAGTAAAAAGGAACAGAAGGAGTACAAAGAGTTTGAGCAGGTTTTTAGCGTTTCTGTACATTGCAATCAAACACACAGGCCTGGCAATTCATAGAGAACATTCAAAACAATCGATGATTATGCATCTCAGCGACTCACATGTCAGAGGCAATATTTACTTCACAACTAAAGAATACAGGAAAAACTTGATCGACGCTGCTGACAGCAAGGGCGTCCCATTCGAAAATATCAAACGCATGTCTTGCTAAAATCAATGAGCAAAATTTGACAAGGTTCTCCCATTCCAAAATATCAAATTCCTACGATTGTGGAATGGACAGGGTTTGCCATCAGTTTGGACATTGACATGGCACCTCGTGCTAAATAAACCAGTTGTTCTTTTTGTGCAGTTCCACCAAAATCAACCAAATTCGCGCGTAGCTTGTATGATTTCGCCCTCATATGTTGCAACTCCTTGAACTTATTGGCACATCCTTTCTTGTGGTGGAAATGAATGATTCGATGTATTCATGAACAGTTTGTGCAGGTCCCATTGAAATCAAGCTGAGCACCCCTGTTTGCACAAATACAAAAAAGTGATTAGTATAGAGCAAACTGTACTATGAATTGACAGTTTCAACAGGCACATACATGGTCTATGTAGAGCACACTTTTAGAAAAATGGAACTCACCAGAAAGAATCCTAGAACAACATTGTACTCGCGCATCACAGTAAAAAAATGGAGATTTTGTCAGTCCTTGTGAGCTGAAGTTAGCTTGGTCTTGTGGGGAGTAATGTAACCATCCTTCAAATGCTCCTTCTGATGATAAGATAGACAGGGCTTCTTCATCCTGGCATAATCGGAACTACTCACTTCACGTACTCCATATTCTTCTTCAGAGGAAGATGATCCTGTTATGCAAAGACAAGAGGAGTACTAAATGCTAGCATCACTGTTTGCTCGAGAAAAAGGAAATGAAATATTTAAAATAGCACAGATGAAGCACTTCTCAAGGACAATACCACTTTTTCATGATAGCACCGGGAGTTGATTTTTGTTTTTCTTCCCCTTGTTCTTCCCCTTCATCACTTGGTTCAATAACAAACAAGCTTCACCTTCAATGTAAGATTTGGCATATCAATTAGGGAGCACAAGTATAGTACTAAACTTAATTTTCTGATGAAAGTGGCAAAATACAGGCCAGCAGTTGTGAAATATCCTTATCTTACCTCAGTGGGATATTACGGTGCACATATAGATTGGAAGTCTTGTCTCCATTTGTGCAGTTCACTAAAATCAAGCAACATTATCGTACAAGTAGCACAATATATGAATGCACACTGCAGAATCATGTGAAAGAAGGCTAGTACTGACCTCTCATGATGCGGAATTCAAACAACTCACAAGAAGAAGATCTGAACGAAATTTGCCTTAACGGATAGGAAGTAAGATCTCCTCTTGTGCAGTTCCACTAAGATCAAGCAATCAAGCGACGTTGTCGGTGTGACATTTTGGTTGAACTGCACAAAACACTCTTAAAACAAAAGTGTTTTGTGCAGTACAACAAAAGGTCACAATGGCAACGAGGTGAAGCAGATAATCCTGTTTACATAGAGGTGCAAAGGAAACAATTAGTGGTCAATAATGGCGGATGACACAGAAGCCAACAAAAAGAAGCATCTACCTTATCTAAATGGGAAAGAAAGCAAGAAAGTAGCATTTCTCAAACGGTGGCATTGATTAATATTAACAAAGAGATTATATTAACAATAAAATTCATTAAACATGTAATTTTCTTTTAACTGTGGCATTGCATCAATTTTCCAGCGGCATTATTAGAGGGTGTTTGTTTACAGGGACATTTTGGTGTAGGGACTAAAAAAACTCCGTGTCAGTCCCATCTAAACCAAAGAGGAGGGACTTTTAGGGACTAAAAGTGGACATTTGGGTCTAAAGAAAGAAGACCCCGAGGGAGTCTTTTTGGGACTTTTTCCAACAGTTGCCCCTGCCATGCATCGCACCTTATCTCTATTAGTTCATTACTAGGGGTAACATGGTCTTTTAGCATGTCATTTAATAACCTCTAGTCTATGTTTAGTCCCTGGAACCCAGCAGGTAGGGACTAGGGAGTTTTTAACCAATCAGGGCCTTAGATTAACAACAGCTAATGAGTTGCACGGGACAGTGGATGCACCAGCACCATGTGCATCTACCGATGTACTGTGGTCATGCACAGTCTGTTGCAACAAAGAACAAGCAACCAAGAAGCATATTTGTGTTGGTCCCAGTTTTGTTATCTTTAGACGCCTTTCCCTATGTGAGCGCAGCAAATCTAGTCCTGCTCAAACTCTACAGCCTTGTCCCTTCCTTTCCTTTTTGAACTAGTACTTTCGCCCCTTCCTTTCCTCTTTGAACCACGTCCTAGATTTATGCGATACAACTTTCCCCACTACTTTCCCCCATTCCTTTCCTCTTTGAACCACGTCCTAGATTAATGCTATACAACTTTCCCCCTTCATTTCCTCTTTGAACCACGTCCTAGATTCATGCTATATACAACTTTTCCCACTACTTTCCCCCACTCCTTTCCTCTTTGAACCACGTCCTATATTCATGGTATACATGCAGCTAGAGCAATGCATGTGGAGTAAGTAAATTATACCTTAAGGTTCTTGGGGCGTGGTTCGGTGGGCGACGGGACGGCGGTGAAGAAGAAGGGGTCGGAGGCCCTCCCGCGCCACCGCTGGGTGGAAAGTGAACAGCTGCGCCGGTAGTCCCTCGCCGACGGCGACATCGCTAAGCCTCCTTCCCTTCTCGGCGGACGGATCCTGCCGGCTCTTTGAGCAGCAGTGAGGGGAGAGAGAGGCCAACGAAGTCTTGTTTAGATCTGGAGAGGGCGAGAGAGTGTGAAGAGAGCAACTACAAGCGCTGAGGCTCCAGCAGGTGAGGGCGAGAGAGTGAGCGAACAGGCTAACCAGCTACACAACCCTCCCGTTATGTTCAACGAGAGGGAAATAACCTTTTATACATTCCTGCATTTGTGTGACAAGCATGCCGTGTTTTTTTGTGTGTGGGAGTCATTGGGATTTCAATCATAATCATGTCATGTGGCTTTGGTGGTAAGGCTATCCACAGTGGTGCAGAAATAATACAGCCTTAGTCACCTTACCTCTCTCCACGTAGTACGTTGGGTCCCACCAGTCAGAGGGTGACACAAACAGATTAATAAGAAAAATTAAAAGCGCCAGCGGTGTATCTTACCTCACACATCTCGCTACTGCTCGGGAACACTGTCCAATTGATCCCTCTGTTCGCTCAGGTACTATTTTAAGTGAATCCTTATTATAACATGCACACAAATTTTGGCCACTTGTATTCGACTTAAGTTAGTGTGCCACCGTATCTCGTATACTTACTACTCCCTCCGTCTAGGTGTAATAAGTCACGTTAGAAGGTGCAACGGGACCAAGGTGCGTGTGCGTGTGTGTGTGTGTGTTAGAAAGAGCGACAGATCGACCTACTCCTACAGAGAGATGTTGTGTAGTGTACGATTTTAGTTGTGAAAGTCGGTGCATCCTCTCATTTCCGGGCATGTCCGGTAGGGACATGCGGACAGCTGCCACGCCCGCTCCTGACCAGCCTGGCCCACCCAAAGCCCCTCCATCGCCCGCGCGCGCTTCCCGCCCGAAACGGTCACCGCCGCTCCAAAGAATCGGTACCGCAATCATGCCCGGGCAGAGGGGACGCGACCTCTCACTGGCGTAAGAGTGATGGTTGCTTCACCCGTCCAACTTACTGCTGGGTGTACGTGATTTGATGGCTCATTGGTCTTTATTACTGAGGTGGTAGGACTGCTAGATGTCCCACGCTTTCGGCAAAAGGAGGTATACTACTACTACTAGATTACAATTTTCTCCATTCTTACAGCGGAGGCATGCAAGAGCAGTGAAAACACGCAGGCTCAGTGATTACATGGCCCACCTCACACTACTATCACCGTGCGACACCTAACTCTTTACATAGTACTCCCTCTGTTCCTAAATATTACTAGATGAGTCCCCGCGCGTTGGCGCGGAACAGCGGTATATCTCTCTGCGCAAAATTATCGATTTCATAGAACAAAAAAACTCTATAACTGCATGACAAATGTGGTAGCCAAACTAAATAAACTCCCATCATCATTTAGATCATCCCACGTAAGGAAAAAAGATCAGTCAACTCATGAACTCCTACTGCATAATGGGATTATATTTTTCTTTTTGACACGTTAATGGGACTTAAAAGCTCACTTACATGCATGCTACCGGTGCATGCTTGCATGCAGACATGTTTATGTGATTTAAAACCCACTCACATGCATGTGGCATGGTATTTCTGCATGCTTGCATGTGGCTTAGTGCGGAGCCTCTCAACGTCAAGATCAGACGGCTATTATGGACTGATTTACTTCATCTAACGGCTACATCAATTTTGATGACGTGGCTCAAGGAGAGGATAGAGAATTCCTAGTAGTGGGGGCTAGCTATTACTAGTAGATATAAGTCTTTGTAGAGATTCCACTACATACGGAACAAAATGAATGAATCTACACTTAAAATGCATCTATATACATCCGCATGTGGTTCATGGTGAAATCTCTACAAAGACTTATATTTAGGAATGGAGGAAGTACTAGTATAGTACGTACTGTAATTTAACAGCGAGATAAATTTGTACAATGCTATGAAGCTTCCAGCTTCTGTTACATGTATCTTGCGTCCAAGGTTGCCCGTTGCAACATTTCATCAAATACAAAGGAGACTAACATGCATGCTATTGCATCTCAATGATTGACAGATCATAGCAAATATGTACTCCCTCCGTTACAAAATAAGTTTCTCAACTTTGTGCAAACTTTAGTAAAAAGTTGTACTACTACTAAAGTTGACACTTATTTTGGAACAGAGGCAGCTAAAGAAAAAAACGATCCATGCAGTCCCTAGCCCCTGAACCGTGAACCCTGACCAGGCTTCAATTTGCTGGCAACGTTCGAGCTTCCTAATAAATGAAGTTTGCAACCTTTTGACCATCGGATCATTTTGTGCAGTTTCACCAAAATCGAGATGAGCATCCCTGTGGCAAAGAAATTGAACAAGCGTGATTAGAATAAGATTACTGGGACTAGTTGATGAGACATAAACTCATCACAAATACAGTACGTAGAAGCCAGTAGAGGTATGTGCGGGGCAAAGAAGTAGAGAAATATCCACAGGGAATGATGTGGGCAGCTGGAGCAGTGGTGCAAGCCAGCTGTAAAGGGAGTTGTACCTGAGGGACGTAGCTCAACCTTGAGGAGGGCGGCGGAAGGCGGCAACTGCCCACGTGGCGGCAGTGAGCAAGGGACGAAGGCAACCTCACCGGCTTTGTGAGAGAGAATGGCGGGGACCCCTGATCGGGACGTGCCGACAGTGGGTTTTCGCCGTCGGCGACGGCCACCGCATCTACACTAAGCATCCACCCCTTCCCCAAGCGGACGTGATCCGCCGGCATGTTAGAGATGTGGCCACAGTCGTTTTGTGCGAGAGAGTGTGAAGAGAGCAACCCCAGCAAGCAACCGTGTAGGCTGGCCCGTCCTTACTATGTACTCCTTTTCTCTCCATATGAACCTATCATATTGCGTACATGCCACTGAAGAAAAAAAACTTTATTTATAAATGACGCGGCACCTACTACTCGTTCTCCTATAACCTTGCGCTTGGCATCTCCAAAATATTGACCTTGCAATTGGATCTTCGCCTCTTTGGGAAGTCGAGCAATAATGGTAGGGCAGTATATATCGTTCTGGCTATATGAGACCGAATGAATTGTTGCACGTCCACGACATGGGCGAGGGTCGAGGGGCAAGGGAGAGTGCTACATATGGAGCAAAATGAGTGAATCTACACTCTAAAATACGTCTATATACATCAGTGTTTGGAGTATGTACTAGTAGTTCATATTGAAATCTACTAAAGGACATATATATTCCAAACAGTATGATATAATCTCTATAACCAAGGTAGTAGGGACGAGGAGTAAACGGAGGGAGTAGCAAATTTTTCTCCTCATCCTGCGAGCCACCGCGCGCATGGGCGAGGGAGCGGGCGTAAGGCGTAGTAAGCAAGCTTCACCTCATCCTGCGAGCCACCGCGCCCGTGGGCGGGGGAGACGGCGTACTAAGCAAGCTTCTCCTCGTTCTACGAGTTGACGGTACACATCAAAAGTACTCCAATGTATAGAGCCTTGCCTCTAAGGTAGGCCCCACATGGTTTGCCTCTTTTTTAACATAACACATCAAGTCACAATTTGTTTGTTCACCCGTGGTAGATGATCCTCCCTCCACCAAGTGGACAACCAGTACACGTGCCAAATTACCACGTGGGCTGTCTTTTTCATATAGAAATGAGCTCCATCGTGTACCCGCGCGGGTGTGGTTGGGAAAGAGACGGGAGTACGTGTGCCGTGCATGCACCTCTTCTCTTCGTGCACGTTCCCCACCTACATGGGTGTGTTTGAGAGATACAAACCGTGTTCGTGAGTGTTTTTTGTTTTGGGGTGGGGGTGGGGTGGGGGGTTGATTTCATGAATTATTTGTGGGAATATGTGTCGATGGCATCTCAAACAAAATTTTGCATGCAATGTGTGTGAAATGGAGGCCTATCCATATCATACATAGAGGGTCGGGCAATCCATGAGAAGAGAGGGAGGGGTCATAGCTATCGATAGAGTCGAAGAGAGGATCAAGTGGGTGGGTGCGAGATCGATGAAGAGAGCCATCAAAATTGTGTGTGTGTACAAGTCAAAGATATAGGGCGACTGGCCTACCGGAACGTTAGAGGGCACACGTCATGTTTGTGTGTGGCAGGGAGACATGACTAGAGCGCTCGATGTATCGGTGTGTGTGGGGGGAGGGGGTGTTGGGAGGGGTAGGCAGAGGCCTAACTATAGAGGTAGAACGACTCGTATATGTGTTGAGAAGGAGAGACCCGGCTATGTCTTGAGGGAGATCGGTCGACATCCATACATAACTGAAGGACGGGAAATATGATGGGAGAGAGATAGAGGAGAGAGAGAGGGAGGGAGAGGGAGGGAGAGGGGTAGAGTGCTGGATGGGTGATGGAGTTGCTTCTCGAAGATGGTGGGAGAGGCCTACTAGACAAACTGAGGGTGGAACTGCAATGTTATCAATAAGAGTGGGGATGTGTTTCTGTGTGTGCCTGTGCATGATAGATCTGTCGGGACGCATCCATGGATGATGAAGGGGAACCATGTCTTTGGTAAGCAAACCTAACTAGATCAGTAGATCAATTGTTGTTTGTCGGAGGAAGGGAGAGACACAACTAATGAGGTAGATCGATTGACGTGTGGGTAAAAACGAGTTATAAGGACCTAGCTAGCTCTATGTATAGCGAGAGATCAGTCGGTGTACGTCCATTCATTAGAGGCTAATAAGGCCCAGCAAGATGGATAGACACAGAGAATGGAGCTAGGAGGTGGTGCGAGAGGCCCAACTACTAGCGGGATAGGGGGAGGAGTGTGCGGTTGTGAGAGAGCGATGAAAAGAGGGGCGAGAGTTTACACGTGTGTCTGACCGTATGAGAGACACGAGGCAAGGACACATAAAGGAGGAGATTGAAGGTGTGTTTGTATGTTGTAGGCAGGCATCGCTGGAGAGGTTTATCGATCGGTGTGTGTCGGAAAGGAGTTGTGGAGACTCTGGGAGAATGACCTAAAGAAAAAAATGAATGTGCCCGGTGGATAGAATGCCGAGGAAGGGGGAGGGCGAGGAGGGCGTGTGCATGCACGAGAGAAAGTTAGTGGTAGCTACAAAGGTTAGAGGATTGTGTGGGTGTAAAAGACTAAAAAAGATCATAATTTGATATGAAATCGGATTCATATATTTGAATAGGAGATCATAGTGTTTTAAACATTGCATGCATGAATATAGCGGTGATACACGTGATGTGCACATGTTATACCATAATGTGATAATGCATGGTGTTTGCAAATCACAGCTAAATGCCGAACAATCTAAACCATACTATACATCAAACAATCTCACATTTTATTTGAGTTTGTGATAATGTGTGGCGTTTGCAGCTTACAACTAAATATTGAACAATCTAAACAATACGACATATCGAACATTCTCAGATTTTATTTGAATTTGTGGTAATGTGTGGTGTTTGCAACTCACATATAAATACTTGTAGGCGTAGGGGGCGGGGCACCATACATAATGTGATAAACACATTATACATATGAGACATGGTATAGATTATGAAGATCTAGCTAGAGCTAGAAATGTAATGTGATTTGAAATCAAAATAAAGTGGATTCAAAAAATCTAGTTCGAGTTCATATAGTACACATAGTTCATATGTAACTCGAGACTAATCATGTGGTGTGCTGTGAAGATAATACACAAACGATGGTTTAACTTGACAATAATGATGATTGTAGATCTTATTAAAATAGAGAAACGAATTCAAATGCTTTGACTTCACAACAATCATTACTGTAGATCTTATTCAAATAGAGAAAGGAATTCAAATTTAGTTCATATTGAAGCGGTAGTATATACGTTTGGAATGCACTAAAATGTTCATTTGAGTAGTAGGTTGCATGCCACTACAAGAAATATGTCAACTAGTGACCTTCTGTCAGTGACCCTGGAAGAATTGGTCATATATCTATGACCATTTCAGACTAATTGGTCAAAAGCTGTTCGGGGGGCTCCAAACCCTAAACTATAATGACCATTTTGGTCAGAAAGGTCGTAATTTCCTTACACGAAATGGTCATAAAGCAGATAGCACTGGTCTTCTGCCTTATTTCTAGCTGATCATGACCAATATAGATGGTCATAACCTTGTAAATTGTGGTGGGTTGCTATGACTAGGCGCCACCTCATCAGTTTTGCCTATGTGTCATGTCCATGTGGCAGTTTTTGCCCTAGGTTGTGAAGCAACCCATATTCTGTCATTCCCAAAATTCCCAAAAAAATCTCATAAATTCTTTGGGTCATATCTTCATCAAATATGTAAAAATCCTTCCTTGCCTAGTTCAAAACTAATTCAACAATATCCATTTTCCTATTCTGTTCACAACAGCACTTTATGAAGGAAGTGCTATTTATATATTCTTGATTGCCCTCGGAATTTTTCGTCACTCTTTCCTATCCAAATCATTACCGCATGACAAAATTCAGCTCCATTTACCTATCAAATCTTCCTCGGAAAATTTCCAAAGTTTTTGTCCACCTGGAAGCACTGTGAAGGAAGTACCTTTTTTATATATCGAAATGACATGAAATTTATACAGTTCCTTCATATGCCCAAATTATCACCCTCCTCCAAATTGCAGCTCAGTCAAATCATCTATGTGAGCCCAGGTTCAATTTATATTTTATGGCCAAATTGGCACGTTGCAAAGCAAGTGTTATATAGACCCCTCCTATTACCCTCAAACTTTTCGGGCACTCTTCCATACCCATATCATTGCCACATGATAATATTCAGCTCAATTTTCCTAGTAAATCTTTCTCAGGAAATTTCCAAAGTTTCTACCTCGAGAGAAACTTTGTGAAGTAAGTACTAGCTAGGCTTACCCAAATGATCTGAAAATTTACCAGCGCATGAGCATACCTATGTAACTTACGTACACCAATTTTTAGCTCATTTCATTGATCCAATCTCTCTCACTAGTTTTCCCAAGTTTTTGTCCATGGAAGAGCATTGTGAAGGAAGTTCCACTTTGGCATGTCCAAATGGTATCAATTTTCTACAATGCTTTCCTATGCCCAAATAACCATCCTCCACCAAATTTCAGCTCAATCCATTCATTATTTTGAGCCCAACTTCAACCTTAGTATTTATTTCCAGTGTGGTACTTTGCAAAGCAAGTACCACCTAGGCTCCTCCTTTTGAGCTGGAAATTTTTGAAGACGGTCTTCTTAGTAACTGATCATCCACAGCCGAAACTCACGCCCATTAGCCATGTACATTTCCCGTACCGCTAATCAAACACTTGGCTGCTAATTCATGTTTGAGCATCGATCGGTCTCCTCGTGAGAATCTTATGTTGTAATTTTCTTCCTAGAACCTACCTGGGGAGTGCCCAACCCACTAGACATGCCTAAGCCGCCCAGAACACATGGCAACGCCACGGTCACGCGGTGACCACACGGCGGGCATGCGAGTTTACGCGCTCTAGAGTTGGGGCCCTCGGCCACCGCCCAAACCTCGACGTATCGCCACCAAACCATGTATTTATGATTAAATAGGTACTTATGTAACTAGAAATTATTTTTGGAAAAAATAAATAGCAAACTATGAGGCAGCTGCAGTCCAACTGAATCAGCGGAAATTTGTCTTTTTCACGAGAGGTAGATCAAAACTTTTTGCACCCAACCATTTTGTCAATTGTGCATTAAATATGTCCTAGTATTTTAGAAAATTGATTTGGTCCAATTTCGCAACAATCATTTGGGAGGTCCTTCACAAAAAAACCTCCTTTTGGGCACTCGAAAAATGAAAAATGGTTTTTTCGTCCAAAGAAAATGAAAACTTCCTTAGGAAACATTGTTTTCCATTCCAACATGCACCCTTGTGCACAATATGAGATCATTTGAACAAACTATGCCATGAATGCGGCCATAAGATTGATCATTTGGCTTGAAAGCCATTGATCTCCATACGTGATAGCTCGTTTCTGAGAACACTTTCTTAAAACAATTGCCGTATTACAAGTTTGTTATTTTTCCTGGGAACTTGGCCACATATAATGACACAATGCGAAGGTTTCCCAATTTTTTGATTTTTTTTGAATTTTTTATGCCCATTTCAAAATGCGGTCAAAACGGAGGGAATGACCGTTCCTAGCTAGTGGTTGAATCTTGGAATTTTTTTGGTGTTTCTCTGATTAAATAGATACTTATGTACCTAGAAATGATTTTTGAAATAAATAAATAGCAAACTATGAGGTAGCTGCAGTTTAAATTTGACCCGCTTCCAACTGAATCGGCGGAAATTTGTCTTTTTCACGAGAGGTGGATCAAAACTTTTTGCACCCAACCATTTGGTCAATTGTGCATTAAATATGGCCTAGTATTTTATAAAATTGATTTGGTCCAATTTTGCAACAATTATTTGGGAGGTCCTTCACAAAAAAAACCTCCTTTCAGGCACTCGAAAAATGAAAAATGGTTTTTTCGTCCAAAGAAAATGAAAACTTCCTTAGGCAACATTGTTTGCCATTCCAATATGCACCCTTGTGCACAATATGAGATCATTTGAACAAACTATGCCATGAATGTGGCCATAAGATTGATCATTTGGCTTGAAAGCCATTGATCTCCATACGTGATAGCTCGTTTCTGAGAACACTTTTTTAAAATAATTGTCGTATTACAAGTTTGTTATTTTTCCTAAGAACTTGGCCACATATAATGACACAATGCGAAGGTTTCCCAATTTTTTGATTTTTTTTGATTTTTTTATGCCCATTTCAAAATGCGGTCAAAATGGCGGGAATGACCGTTCCTAGCTAGTGGTTGAATCTTGGAATTTTTTGGTGTTTCTCTGATTAAATAGATACTTATGTACCTAGAAATGATTTTTGAAAAAAAATAAAGAGCAAACTACAAGGCAGCTACAGTTCAAATTTGACCCACTTCCAACTGAATCGGCAGAAATTTGTCTTTTTCACGAGAGGTGGATGAAAACTTGTTACACCCAACCATTTGGTCAATTGTGAATTAAATGTGTACTAGTATTTTATAAAATTGATTTGGTACAATTTTGCAACAAATATATGGTAGGTCCTTCACAAAAAATCTCATTTTGGGCACTCAAAAAATGGAAATTGTTTTTTCACGAGAGGTGGATCAAAAGCTTTTGTCATGCAACTATTTGGTCAATTTTATATAAAATGTGGTCTACTCTTTTAGAAAAAAATGGAGTGGTGCTATTTTGGAACAAACATTTGGTAGGTTCTTCACACAAAAATCATTTATGCACTCGGAAAATAGAAAAAGATTTTTTTGTGCAATAAAAATTAAAGCTCTATTTGGCAACATTGTTTGCCATTTCAAGATGCACACTAATGCAAATACGAGATCATTTTGACAAACTATGCCATTGTTATGTTTTAAAAAAATCAGAGATTTGAGTCCAATTTTTTGAGATTCAAAAGCGAGACAACCGGCCAATGAGACGCGAGGAACCACCTTCACGCGGATCATCAAATTGGACGCAATATGAGCCGTCTATCGTGCACCCATCCAACGATGGAGCCTCTCCCGAGTAACAAAAACCCTAACCCACCCACCCACCCACCTCGATCCCCGCCGCCACCCACCCACCCACTCCTGACCCACCCCTCTCGGCCTCTCCCCCTCCCCTCGATCCCCTAGATCCGATCGAGGCATGCCCCGCCGCCACCCCCACCCACCCGCCGCCGATCCACCCTCGCGCTCGCTAGCGCCGCCCTCCTCCTTCTCTCTGCAGTCCATGGCTGCAACGGAGCCTCGTCTCCATGGCTGCTCTGCAGCGCCTCCAATGACCGCGCCCGGAGCGCGACGGCGGCTCCGTTTCGAGCACTTGATGCCACGCTCCGCCGCGGCTCCTTCACCGTCCGAGTTGCCCGGACGCCTCCCCAACTCTCCCTCGTCCCCGACAAGGCCGCGACGGCGGACCAGCACGGGTAGGTGCCCCTCGTCCCCGCTTGTTTTTCCCCTCCGATCCGATCGATCCGCACGGTTAGGATGTAGCTAACCCCCTCTCTCACCTCGCCTTGTGGATGCAGATCCGTCGAGGGATACACCATCACCGGCCGCCGGTCCTTCGTGCCTTCGTGTTACTGAGTTTCCTCCGTGCGCTGTGCAGATGGCGGTGCCTTTGCTGAAGAAGGCGATCGTGAAGAAGGGGGTGAAGCACTTCAAGAGGGTGCACAACGACCGCTACATCGGCCTCAAGGTGAGACCCCTAGCTTGCTCGATCTCACTCTCATCGTCGCTCGTCGGGCTTCTCTTCCAGAAACGCGCCATTTTCTAGATGAATTACCCTTGCTTTGTTCATGTGGGGTTCTGGCGGCTGTCCCGGCCTCCTGTGCTAGCTCTTGATGCGTGGATCTGGTTTAGATGTCGCGTTAGTTTAGCAGTGCGTCTATTTAATCGTCGCTACAAAGTTGGGCCTGGGTGTTGGTGTTTAGTGAGCACAATAGGGGTTGGTTTAGTTTTTGGATGAACCTGTATATATTTTGTGTACACACCACTAATTCGTGTGGTGCACTGTGAGGCTGGAAATTTCCTTTTAAGCTGTGGTGTGTTTGTTCTTGAGAGCTAGTTGTGGAAAATCCCCCTTGTTGTATGGAATCCACTGAAAAAAATCGAAATGGTTCGATATCCCACCACACACTAGTTGGGCCTAGTGATATTGATGAACTGTAGTGTTTCATTCTTGATTCGTATGGTGCATTGTGATGCTTGAAATTTTGTTTTTAAAGCTATGGTGTGTTTGTTCATGAGAGTTCACTGTGTATGTTGCATGTAGCCTTGTGAATCAAGTTATGTATGCCTGCTGCCTTTAGCATGACATAAAATAAAATTCCATGAAAGCTTATTACTACATCAGTTGCTTGCTCCCAGTGTTTCCGTCTTGCAATTTATCCTGGCGTGCACTACACTCATGCGATATTTCTGGATAAAAAAGTCAGATACCCTGGAATATTTGTATGATCGGATCTTGTTGGTTTCATCCCTCTAATGATAATCTATGTATTTGGACAACCCATTTAGCTATAATTAGTTGCTGCACCACATGTCATCTTGCAGTTGGTGCTAATTCTTGTTTCTTGTTACTTTGTTACAAAGGTTTATTCTTTTAGTCCTTCTTTATGTTTCTTTGCTTAACTAGTACTCGCCAAACTCGCCATAAAAGATTCAGTATGTCGATCATCTTACCACCACATATGCTTTTCTATTTGTTATGAAAGTTTCGTCATTCTGATAATACACTGGATGCTTGGAGAATGGATGTGCCCTGTTTTTTTCCCCTTTCTGTAGCTTGTACTGCAACTAATGTGTCATGCGTTTTGTGGCAGCAACAGCAGCTAGCAGGAGAAATTCTCTTGCCGGTATGCATGTATGCCTCTGCTTTGGTCTTACTGCATGTGAGCTCGGTTGTGTCAGTTGACGCAGTGTAGCTATTCTGTTCCTGTAGATTTGGGGTGGGGGAGGGGGATCTTTGCCCACTTAAATTACTTTTATGTGCTCATCGAATTGGATGGTTGCTCTGGTGTGAATCATACTAGTATGCACTAACAGCAATCTGTCAATGTTTGCTACTGGAAAATCCTCAATATCTTTTCCAGTTATGCTTCCTACTAAGGAATGGTTGCTCATTTCATCATTGTGGTCGCCCGTGCTGTATCATCATCAGATCCTGTGTCTGTATTTTGTCTTGCTCGACGAGTTATCTAGCAATACTAGTGCATAGTAGAAAATCATCATAGATCCGGGCTGTAACCTCCTTTCGTGCTTGTGACTTTGGCCTTCATGATTTTGTGGGGATGTGGTACCAGACTAGAGGGTAGAGGCTGGCGATTTCTTGCTATTTCAGTCAAGTGCTGTTCTCGGTGGAGTTGCGCCTCCAGTGCGCTTTTCGGGCTGCTCGAAGCCATGCTGTCAGAGCTCTTCATCAACTGGACCATCTACACAAACAAGTCGCCGTACATACACTGAGCCATGATTCTTTTGTGTCGTTGTTCCATGTGTCAAGTCGAATGATACTCTTATTACAGTGCCCCGATGCAAGTTTCTAAATTATGCCTCTTGAACTTGCGAGTTGGGATATCGTGCAAATGCTTTAACTTTTAAACTCGAAACTGTTCCCTTTTCTGTTTGATTCAAGCTTACTCTCGTTATAATGTATTGTGTAGTTGTTGTTTCAAACTGTTTTGCTACAAGTACCATAATTTGCATTGAAGATATTGTATTCTGTTGCTGTATCATTGTTTAATAAAACCACAGCATGATGCTCACATGAGATATCCACATGTTTCTGTGCTGTTTGATTCAAGCTTACTCTCGTTATAATGTATTCTGTTGTTGTTTTGCTACAAGCTGTGTGTTGATTTGATAACAGGAGTTTCCTTGTCCTGGTCCTATACTTCATTTTGACTCCTGTGTTTCTATGCGCGTGTGTTTAATTGATGTTGTTTCAACTTTGAGCTGCTTCTGCATATGGCCTATACTGCAATTGAGATTTAAATTTGTGGCTGTTCCTCTTTTACAGATGCTCAAGTGTGAAGTGTGAAGCAAGTGTGAAGCCGTCAAGTTCTACTTAGTGAAGAGTAGCATATTGTAAAGATTGTAATAGATTTATTTAGTGGTATATTTGATGAAATTTATGTGTTCTTTTTGATTATGTATGTGATCTGAAAACTTGTGAAATGGGAACTTGACCAATGGGTCTACTTATGAAAATAATCTGTCAAATTTGTACATTTCTGACATGTGGGACCAATTTGAGAGATGATCATGACAAGTGGGACCCATCTGACTAGTGGGACCAGCTTGAATATATAATGGCTGAAAATAGAAAAGCAATAAATAATAAAAAGCCACGGGCCAACAGTAAAAAGGGCTACAACGTTGGGCTTGGCCCATGAAGCCGACCAGAATTAACTAGGAAAAAATAATAAAAGGCTGAATTAATGGGCTCGGCCCATGTAAAACACCTAATCGGACCAGGCTGATTCTTGTGCCACATCAGATTGCCACGTCAGATGCCTACGTGGCCTGAGGAGGCTGCTAGTGACCAAAACAAAACAGTAGGCCTATTTTGGTCGTAAACGTCTACGACCTTCTCACAGAGAAGGTCGTTAATTCCAGTTTACGACCGCCAACTTTTGACCTTCTGTTTTTGGTCACAAAAAGCTCGCAAATGAAAAACAATGACCTTTCAGTGACCAATAGTCAAGGTCACAAGTTGACATATTTCTTGTAGTGTGCATTATACACGTAGCGAAATATTTTAATTGAACATAACATGAATTGAAATTTTTGAATGACATTTGTAGGGCGCATTGATTTGGTACAGTACACGTTAGGCTTGTCCGGAAATTTCAACCCGCGCCATGTTAGCCCGAAATATTTAAGATATATCTTTGTCTCATTGTGCTCCGACAACTCCCTCCATCTCAACCCGCACCTTGCTATTCCGAAATTACAACGCGCGCGAAAACTCCCACCTCCTGTAAAATCCCGACACGCGAAATGCCCGTGGTTCCCCTGAACCGAAAGAACCGCCACAAATCGATGGGGGTACTTTCGTAACTTACCCCACATTTCGGGCAAGCGCGTCTCTAAGCCATGGTTCCCCACTGCCATCCCATCCGCCCACCCATTCGTACACCAAGGCCGCGAAAACCGCGATGAAACCCCACACCCTGCTCCGTCCGCCACCCAGCCAGAGCCTCTTCTCCGATGATGTCGTCCACAGCAACACCTCGACGTCCCTCATCCACCGTACCGGATGAGGATCGGTCGTCCATCTCATCGTCCCGCCGGTTCAGCCACCCCGTCCTCCACCTCCAAGGAGCTGCCTCGACGTTCCCCTCGTCTTTCGCGCCACCTCCATTCCCACACCGCCGTCTTCACCTGCACCACCAGAAGAGCATCATCATCACCGTTTCGTCGGATGAAGTTGCGGCCTAATCGGCGCCGCCAAAGAGGTTGTACACTAATCGCCGCATTTTCTTCTTAATTCGATCTCACGGTGCTGCCGGCACCCGGTCCCGAGCCGACATGGCGCGGCTCCGTCCACGGCGGCGTTGCCGGCCACTTCCTCCACGGCGTCGCTCCCTCGGCGGTGACGTCCACATCAGTAGGACCTACTGCTGCTTTAACTCTCGCTCGCGCTGCTGCTCTGCTCTTGCTCTCGGTCCCCTGCCTGGTCTGCTCTTGCTATTGCTCTTGCTCGCGCTGCTGCTATCGCTCTTGCTCTTGCTTGTGATGCTGCTCCGATTTAGCTACACTTCACTCCGATGCCGCCGGGGTGAAGGAAGAACCAGCCGCAGCAGGTAGGGGGGCTCGCCGAAGAGGTACCCCACTATCTGTCTTAGGGTTCAGGATGTGGGTGGTGGTCGCCAGCGGTGGCGGGGCATTGGCGGGGCGGTGGCGTGGGGATCGCCGGATAAAAAGCTCGGCACGGGGGGGGGGGGCTAGAGGGATGGCCGGGGCGGCGCACCATGGGCGGCGGGGGCCTGCTTTTTGGCCGGCTAAGGGGGTGGAGGTTGAAGATGAACCGCAGGCCCTTCATTTCGTATCGAACGGCTACAAAATCGACTAACCAGAGATGAAAAAGTCAGTCGACCGACGTGTAGCCTCACCTTGCTAGTGCGTCCAGTTTCGACAGCAAAATTCAGTTTTGAGAGCAAAATTCAGTTTCGACAGTTAAGTTCAGTTTCGACAGTTAAGTTCAGTTTCGATAGTTAAATTTAGTTTCGACAGTTAAGTTCAGAGATGAGCGGCTGATGTATTTTACATCTGGCCCCTTGTGGTTATGTATTTTACGTCATGTATTGGAGATGCTATTAGAATTCCACTCAGGTTAACGTTGTTCGTTGTCTATCTTGTCCTGTTTCAACCTTGGCGTCGTACAACTCACCGGAGCTGCTCCAATGACGAAACCCTCCATCACAGCGGAGCAGTACCTCGGGCTCCATCTCCAGACGCCTAAGATCTTCTTCCCCTCCTCCGACAGCCAAGTCAGCCGGAGCATCCTCACCGGCCAACCCAATCACGCTGAGATCGACATGGCTTCGCCCAAGAGCTTGTACACTTGTTGCATCTCTTTTTTACTCTACATGTTATATATATTGTCCACTGAGCACACGGATTTGTTCCTTTAGTGTCTCGTTGAAAGAAAAAACGTAGGAATTTTAATTTTCACTTGTCCTCCTTTTCAAATTCCTATTCAGGTAGCACAAGACTAAGAGATAGTAGCATAATAGCATTATAACCGTACATTTTCTTGTGGTTTGACTTAAGCTCACCATGCTTCTTTGCATCCTGTGATCTTCCAATTGTTGTGAATCAAACACCCAGATTGGCAGAAATCCTGTGTTTTTAAATTCTCTGTTTTGCACATGCATTCCTATCCTATTCCTGTCTATTTCCTATCCCTGCATTGTTGTAATCCTCCAATTCAAACGAGCCCTTACAGAATTACTTCTCTTACAGATAGTTGTCAAAGAAAACCTTGCGTGGTTTGTCGCGCTCATGTTGCTCCGTCATCCACCCCATCTCAGCTGCTCCAACGACAGAAGGGTCCAGCACAGTAGGGATCCGGCCTCCAGACTATCTTTCGCTGCCTCAGATCTTCTTCCCCGCCGCTGGCAGCCATGAAAACTGCACTACCATCATCAACCGAGCAGATGACCTCAAGGACTACACGGGTCCGCAAGAGAGGTCGCACTCTTTCGTGTCTGCTTACGTTATGCATCGCTTAATATTACATGCTACTTTATCATCCTGTTCACCGATTAGACTCTGAGTCAGCTCCAAACTAATGGTCAAACTTGAGTTTTTAAATGGTTGTGGGGTACATATCGGGGCCGCTATCAATATTATCTATCTACTATCTAGTAAATCTCCGGTGTCTACTATGAGTTTCATGTTGGGTGGGAAACAAATAGTAAAGAAGCCATTATCTGTGTTTTTTAACTGAAGCCGTTATCTGCCTGCTATTATTGGTTTTGGGTCTATCCACATGTTGCTACCATCACTCTAGATTTCTGCATGCACTCCTTACATAATCTCACTATGTTTTATTCCTATGCATGACAGTTATTGTAAACAATGGAACTGAACATGTAGAGCAAACTGCCTCCCATAAACGATGGCGACGCTCCCACCCCCACCCCGGCGATCTCCACCCCCTTCCGGCGATCTCCTCCACTAGCCACTAAAGTCTAGTTCTTCTCCAGTGGATCTCTTCGGCGCTCCGAGATCTACACGTTCATACCCATCTTTAATGGGTTCCATGGAGGGTTCCACCCTTGGCCTGGACTTCTCCAAGGGTTTGGCTTTTGCGGAGAAGGTTTTCAGATCTACAGGCTTTTCGGTACACCCCATGGAGCACTCCCACATCTTCACCATGGTGGTTTCGTTTGGGCGCCACAACTTTCGTTTGAACGAAGATTCTGTGGCGGCGGCGGCTCTGGAAGCAGCTATTGGTGGATCGGGCATTGATTTCATGGTGTTTTTGATAAAGGACAAGGTATTTGGATTTCAAGTCTCTTGCAAGGTTGTTGCCATGATTATTCTTCGCCTTCGGTCTTTTTCTTGCGAACAATTCAAATGTTACTTTCATTTGTGGAGTAACGGTGGTCCTAATTGGAGTCGTGAGTTCAAGATCTGGAATTTGGAGTGTGATGCTGAGTGGATCCTAGTGAGTCCCTCAAAGAGACGTGCTGCTCTTGGGGTTTTAGCCCTGCGCTCTAAGCCTTCTAAGTCTTCTTTCAAATCTGCTCATTCAATTGGCAAAAAGCTCTCATTTGCAGTTTTTCAAAGCTATGGTGCTTGCCAGGATTATCGTTATCCAGCTATGGAAAGTTGCATTCGCGATGTTGAACAGGCGGGCTACTCAATTTCTTCTCATGAGCGGGTTATTATTCGTCCAACCTTGCCGGCGACTCTCCGGTGGACGTCGGCGAGACCATCTATCTCGTTTGGTACGGTGCATGATCTTCGGCCCCATGCTGATCGCACGCCACCAATCTCGGGCGGGAATTCTGTTCCTTTGAATGAGGACGTGCCGGGCCATGTTGGGCCCGCTTTTGTGGACTCGGAGGGCCTTGATGAGTCATCATCCTCCTCTGAGGTGGGCCGGGCTTCACCGGTTTCCTTTGGGGAGCAGCTGGATATCCCCTCGTCTCAACAAGCAAGGGAAGATTTCGACAACTTAATTTCTGATACGGTCGATGAAATTTCTACGTGTCAGCAGTGCCTGGAGAAGGGTAATTTTCTTCTGCGTGTACATCTACGCTTTGGTGTATCTCTTGCCTTCGGTCTGGTCACGTCAAAAAAGATTGCAACAAATTTGCTAGAATCTTGGGGCTCGTGTGGCAAGCCAAACCTGTTAACGCTCCATCTTAAGAGGCGCACTACGGGAATATCTCTTTGACAAATCCTTTACGAAACTTGGACCTCCCTTGCACTTCCGCATTTACACCATCGTCCAGTTCCACCAGCCCTGGCCCCAAGACACCACCGACTTCGCCGCCTGCAACCCCTCCCCCGCCCCTTCACTCGCCGTCATTGGAGGCGGAGCTCCCGACTCCGATGGCCAACTTCCATTTGGATCCCCTGCGGTATGTACCTGCTGGTCACCACATCGTTGATGGGGGAGAAGATCGTCTGCCGCGAATCTCTGTGACGCCACATACCCCAATTGTGCGCCGCCATGAGGAGTTCATGCTTGCGGAGGTAATGCCTATTCCTCAACCAGATGAGATTGGTGCTGCTAGAGAGGAAGTAGTGCAGTGGTTGCATGGGCATGGTGTTCATGTTCGGTCAGCTCAGCCTTGGATCCGGTCTGTTGGGCTCTTTGATCTTAGAGATGCTGCCGTCAGATTTTCTCTGCTACAACTTCCGCCTCAGCCGCTGGGTAATGATCATTTTGTGCGTTTTATGAAGCATGACGAGGGTGAAAATTTTCGGGGAGTTCAGGGTTTTCGTCAGGGACTTATTATGTTTCTTGGTATTCCGTTGGACCTTCGTAACACTGAATGCATTAGGGCAGCGGTGAATACTTTTGGCAAATTCCACCATTGGATCAGTGAGGACCCCTATTTGGTTCGCTCTTTGGTCTTCGCTTCCTTCCCAGAGGATTTCCTTGTACCACGTGATGTGGTCTTCATGGATTTTGCGGCCTATGGTGGGGCGAGGGTTTCTTGGACTGCGCCTCTATACATTTTGGGAGCGAACTTTGCTGAGCAGATGCCCCAGGATGAAGATTGGATGCCCCTCAATGGTAATCCGCATCCAGTTCCGGGTGTTCCTTTCCCGGATTTACCCCCGTTTAATCTTCCTGTCTACCCCGCCTTGGGGTGGAATGCAGTCCCTCCTCCGCCGCCAGAGCCTGTGATCATTGAAGTGGCCGAGGACAATTGGGGGAATGGCCAAGACAATGTTGAGCCTGAACCTGTTCAAGATCAAGAGTCAATGGTGGTGGATCTCTCCGCCCAGCCAAGCTCCGCTACTGACCAGGATCCACCCGTCATTGTGGTGGAGGATGATCTATCTGAAACAATTATGCTGTCTGTGGTCAATGAAGATACAGCGAACAATTGGGCAATTGTGGTGTATCATCCTCCTACTGTCGTGAAGGAGATTGCTCTACCTGTGATTCCTTTTGGGCCTCCTTTGCCCCCGGAGATGATTTGGAGGAGGTCTTTTGAGAACCTTTTGCAAGCTCCTGTAGCATTCTCTGTGCCCAGGCCAGTGATGCTGCAACCTTTGTCACCTGTTGTTCTGTCTAAGAGGAGCTGGGATTTGGCTTTCAGCGATTCGGACCTGCCACGCCTTACATGGAGGGAAGAGGAGCCAGCTCGGCCAGTTGCTAGGGCGCTTTTTTCTGATCCTATTGATGTGCAACCTGTGCAGGTGCCCTCTTCTGCTGCGGTCAAAACTCGCAAGCCACGGAAGACTCTGGCGCCAACTCCAATTGTTGACACCATAGTTCGACGCTGCACCAGAAGCTCGGCTCAGCAGGATGGTTTCAAGCCCACATTCGAAGAGCTCGCACTTCAGCCCAAGAGGAAGAAGCCCAAGGCCAAGCCTTTCACGGCCCAGATGTATGAAGAGCCTGCTTCTGATGGAATTCCTCCTGCAACCCCGGTCAGTAGACTCCAAGAAGTTGGACGTGAGCTTCAGATTGATGCTGCTCTGCTAATTGTGGATGCACTTATGGTGGACCCACCTGCTGTAGCTTCGCCTAAACATGATGATTAGTGTGTCCCTGGCATATTGGGTTTTGCAAGCCCTTAATTTTGCTTTTTCTCTATTTTTAGGCAATTTCTTGCTTCTGGAACTTTGGTGCTTGGTGATGTTGGGACAGACTAAACTGTCTTCTTTTAAAAATGTGGTATTGTGTGCCATGTGGTTTCTGGCCTTTAACTTTTGCTATAATGAGTAATAGCTGTAGAAACTGGAATGTTCTTTGTTGGAATGTAAGAGGCATGAATTCTGAAGCTAGACAGAGAGCTGTTAGGCAGAAAATTGAGGAGAGCCAATGTTCAATAGCTTGTCTACAAGAAAGAAAATGTACTTCTTTTGACTCGCGGACAATCAAATCTTTCTTCCCTAAAAGATTTGACTCTTTTGTCTGTTCTCCTTCAATTGGAGCTTTTGGTGGAATTATTGTTGTCTGGAATTCTGCAGTTTTTAGTGGCACTATAATTGAAGTGCGGCAGTTTGCTGTGGTGGTTCAGTTTACTTCCAGGCAAAATAATGAAACTTGGACTCTTGTGGCTGTTTATGGTCCTTGTTAATTGGTTATACAACCTGGCTATACCTGTTAATGAGCACTAGTTGCTACTTGGTGATTTTAATTTCCTCCGATCTGTGGATAACAGAAACTTACCGGGTGGGGACATAAATGACATGTTCATTTTTAATGAGATTATCGGTCACCTGGGCCTCCTTGAACTTCCAATCAAAGGCAGGTCCTACACATGGTCCAATATGTAGGATACCCCACTTCTTGAGCAGCTAGACTGGTTTTTTACCTCTGTAGATTGGATTTCTGATTACCCCATGACTGAAGTTCTGCCCCTGGCTAGGACTGCATCAGATCATGTGCCTTGTCTAGTGTCCATCAAAACTTCCATTCCAAAATCAAACATCTTTAGGTTTGAAAACTATTGGCTTGAACTGGAAGGTTTCATGAATTGTGTTGAATCCTCTTGGAAGCAGCCCTCTCGGAAGACACACATAACTGCTAAAATTGCAGACAAATTTAAGTGTTTGAGAATGTGTCTTAAGAGATGGCAAATGAATATTTCCAAATTGAGGCTATTGATTAGCAAATGCAATCATGTCATTTTCCTTTTGGATGAATTAGAGGAGTGGAGGCCTCTTGTTATTCAAGAGAACAACTTCAGAAGAATTGTCAAAACACATTTGGAAAAGCTTCTGCACTTACAGTTTTTGTACTGGAAGAAGCGATGCTCTATCAGATACTTTAAGGTGGGGGCAGAAAACACTAAATTTTTCCATGCTATGGCCACTGAGAGGCATAGGAGAAACTCCATAGCTAGTCTAAGACTACCTGATGGAACTGTAGTCTCTGATCACTCCCAAATGGCTGGACTTATCCGGAACTGTTATAAGAATAGAATGGGCACCTCTAGAGGGATTGTGATGGGTTTTGACTTATCTTCGCTTATCTCACCAGTGTCTGGCCTTGAGGTGCTCACTAGGCCTTTTGAAAAGGAGGAAATGGATAATGTGGTCAAGCATATGCCTGTGGATAAGGCACCTGGTCCGGATGGATTTAATGGCTTGTTTTTTAAGAAATGCTGGCACCTTATCTCTGGGGATTTTTATGAGTTAGCCCAGGCCTTTCATGAGGGAAAGGCTGTCTTAGAGAACATCAATAGTTCTTTTATTACTCTTGTGCCCAAAAAACTTTCTCCTGAGGAAGTGGGAGACTTCAGACCTATCTCTCTCACTAGTATGGGGCTTAAATTTTTGTCCAAAATGGCTGCAAATAGACTTCAAGCAATGATCATGCAATGCATCCATAAGAACCAATATGGTTCCATCAAAACCAGAACAATACAGGACTGCCTGGGTTGGACTTTCGAGTACTTGCATCAATGCCACCAGTCCAAGAGGCCAATAGTAATCCTTAAATTGGATTTTGAAAAGGCATTTGACTCCATTGAGCATGAAGCTATCTTTCAAATTCTCAGGTATAAGGGCTTTAATGATAAGTGGATTCTTTGGATGAAACAGCTCCTTACCACTGGTACTTCTTCTGTTCTGCTCAACGGAGTCCCTGGGAAGAAGTTTGTTTGTAAGAAAGGAGTTAGACAGGGTGACCCTGTATCTCCCCTGCTATTTGTCATAGCTGCTGACCTGCTACAAACAGTAATTAATGATATGTACAGGAGGGGAATTCTGCATTTACCTATTCCCTGCCATGATACAGACTACCCTGTGATCCAGTATGCTGATGATACTTTGATCATCCTCCCTGCAGACAGGGTCCAACTCCTGGCTCTGAAGGATATGCTACAGGTGTTCTCTCAGTCCACTGGTCTGGAAGTCAACTATCAAAAGTCTTTCATTATTCCAATCAATGTTGACTCTGCTGTAATGAAGGATTTAGCAACTGTTTTTGACTGCAAAATTGGTACAATGCCATTTACTTATCTGGGATTACCTGTGGGGACCACCAGACCCAAAATGGTAGACTTCATGCCACTGGTTGACTATATGGAGACAAGAATGACTGCCAGTTCTTCTTTCCTTAACCAAGGAGAAAGGCTACAGTTCCTAAACTCAGCGCTATCCTCTTTACCAATTTTCTTTATGGGTAGTCTTGCCCTCCCAGCTGGTATTCTGAAGCAGTTGGAAAGAATTCAAAGGCAGTGCTTGTGGAGAAAGCATAGAGATGAGCCAGCTCCATCTCTGGCGGCTTGGGAACTCATATGTAGGCCAAAAAGCAAAGGAGGTCTTGGTATTCTTAATCTGGGGGTTCAGAATGTGGCTCTCCTTCTCAAGCATGCCAGCAATTTCCTGAACAAACGACAAATTCCTTGGGTATCTCTAGTTTGGGACTCATATTATTTTGAGAGAATGCCCCAGGGAACAAATGACTGTGGCTCCTTCTGGTGGAGAGATATTTGCAAAGTCATGCAGCATTTTAGGGACTACTCCTGGGTACAGATCAATGAAGGGGACACTGCTCTCTTTTGGTCTGATAATTGGAACCTTGGCTCTGAGACATCTAGTTTGCAGGCACGATTCCCAAGGCTTTTCTCTTTTGACAAGGACCCCTGGGTCTCAATTAAAGAAATTTTCAACACCCAGGATCTGCACCAATTTTTTCACCTTCCCTTATCGGCTCAAGCCTTTGATGAGTTAAATCTGATAAAGGTTTTAATGAACTCACACAGAAGGGACCCCAACTTGAAGGATTGTTGGTTCTAGCAGGGCTCCTCCAAGTTTTACAAACCCAAGATGTTTTACTCACACTCCTTTCAGTTTGAGTCCTTCAATCCTTTGCTCTGTTGGATATGGAAATCCTCCTGTACTCTCAATATCAAGGTCTTTGCTTGGTTGCTTATTATGGACAGGTTAAACACCAAGGATATAGTTGAAAGGAGGCACTGGCACATGGAGGATGGAGTCCACTGTAGGCTATGCCCTTTGCAGGCTAGGGAAACAAGAGATCACTTATTCTTCAATTGCAATTTCAGTGTAAGGGTCTGGAATTATCTGCAGATTGATTGGTCTGCTGGCACATCCATGATTGAGCTGGTTACTCAGGCAAGGAGAGGTTTTGCTAGGCCTTTCTTTTCTGAAGTGGTATTCATTGCTTGCTGGCATATTTGGCTCATCAGAAATGCCAAAGTGTTCAGAAATGAGAGGGCCAGTTTCAATAAATGGAGGTTTGCTTTTCGGCAGGATATTAGCCTCATGCAGCACATGATCAGAGCTGCTTACAAGGATGACCTGCTCAAATGGATCTCTTACCTCCCACCCTAAGCTAGTTTGGTAGGGCTTTCTCTTTTCTTTTTGTTCCTTGTAACCTGGTTACTCCTTGTAATCAACTTGTTGTATCTGTTATTTTCTCAATAAAGTTTTGATCTGCTGTGGGGGTTTTGCCCCACAGTTCACAGTCAAAAAAACATGTAGAGCAAAAGAGACGAGCCTTGTGTGGCAATAAAATTTCATGCAGACGTCGCTCCATGGTAGGCGCAAAGGCAGCCCCCCTCCATGCATTTCGGATTGTAATCAAGAGGAAGATATATGTTCTGAGGGGGATTCAAAAGGAGAAGACAACTCCTATTTACCCCCTGAGGTCTTCGCTCTAACTTGGCATGCTGATGTTGGTTATATCATGCATATGGTGTCTTGCATTGCTTACTTTATACATCAAATATGTCATCTGCTTAGTTTAGACATCCTTTGTGCGAATGCCATCTGTTTAGTTTATTCATCGTTTATGTGAATTATGCAACGCCATCTTGTTTAGCCAGGCATCATATATGTGAATTTTGTAATGCCATCCTGCTTAGCCAGTCATCTTATCTGTAAATTATATCAGGCCATCCTTTTTTTGTTACATATTACATTTGTCAACAATGTTATTACATTCAACTGCTCTTCGTGTGCATCAGCCATTTGACACGGTGATGGCAAATTCTGGAGTGAAAACAAGGTCTTCAGAGCAGACTATGCTATCTGACGAAGCGCATATCTCGCTGGTTACGCATAGCTCCTCAGAGGAGGATTCAGAGATAGATGACCAGTCCTATTCCCCCCCCCCTTGAGGTGTATGCTCTAACTTGGCAGGGTTATGTTGCTCATATCATGAGTACGGTGTCTCGCATTGCTATGTCATTTGATTAGTTTAGACATGCTTTGTGTGAATGCCACCTGTTCAGTGTCTAATTACCATATATGTGAATTATGCATTGCCATCTTGTTGCAAGACATTATATATGTGAATTATACAATGCTATCTTGTTGCAAAGGCATTGTATATGTGAATTATGCAATGCCATGCTATTTAGCCAATCACCATGTATGTGAATTATATCATGCTATCATTTTTTGTATTACGTGTTCCATTTGGTGACAACGTTTGTATATTCAACTACTCTTCCTGTGCATCAGCCATTTGAAGCGGTGATGGAAGTATCTGGAGTGAAAAGAAGGTATTCCGAGCAGACAATGCTACCTGCTGAACCAGACATCTTGCTGGTTATAGAGAGCTCCTCGGAGGAGGATTCAGAGACTGATGACCAGTCCTATTTTTCCCCTGAGGTCTATGCTCAAACTTGGCAGGGTTATATTACCCATGTCATGCATGTTGTCTTGCATTGCTTAGTTTTTACATCATATATGGATTGCCATCTGCTTACTTGCTTACTATATAAATCATATATTTGAATTATATCATGCCATCATGTTTACGTAGTACATACACATCATCTATTTGAATTATGGCATGGCAACCCATTTAATAAAGACATCATATAGTTATATCATCTCATCCTGTTTAGTGTTTACAGTCATCATATTTTGAATTATGGCATTCTATCCGTGAATGTATGTGAATTATGGCATGCCAACCTATTTAATAAACACATTATATAGTTATGTCATGTCATCATGTTTACATAGTCTCATATTTTGAACTATGTCTTTCCACCTTTTTTAGTTAGCCATCATAATGTGAAATTGTGTCATGCTATCCTGTTTAGTTAGCATCATATATGTGAAATTGTGTCATGCTATCCTGTTTGGTTAGACAACATAAATATGAATTATTTCATGCCCTCTTTTATTCCCCACTATCCATTGCACCTGTCTATCATACAATGTCTATACTTTCAATTACTTTTCTTGTTTATTAGCCATTTGAATTGGAGAGCATGATGGAAGTATCTAAGGGAGTAACAACACGGTCTTTAGAAAAGATAGTGCTACCAGTTGATGCAGATAGAACCACGGTTGTACTTGCCCAAGGACCAGATCCACCACACATAACCCAGACTCTCACAGATTGTACCCCTACCCAGTTGGACAGAGAACCAGCTACACCCCTTCTAACCCCAACCCCAGTAGATAGTAACCCAGTTCCAATTGACACAGCACCGTCTCCACCACAGAGCACCCAAACACGAGCAATTAGTAAGGGAACTGCAGTGCCCAAAGGACGAGGACCATCACTCCGAATCCCAACTCATAGCTTAAAGGAGAAGAAGATTTGTTCTCAGGTCAGGTTCTGTAGCTATGGTTCATACTCCTTTGCTCTTGCATGACTGTATTTAATCATAACAACTATTTTCAAATTTGAAGGATGGAATTGAAACTCCAATGGCGCAACAGGTATGTTTTAAACCTGTTTCTTCAACTGGTTTGCTGTTGTAACCTGCTCTGTGTTGATTTCAGTTTCAATTGAATAAACAATTATTTTCTCATGTCATGCACATTACAAGTGTTGTTATTGCTCTATAGTTACCCACACTTATATTCTATCTATTCTGCTTTGTCTTGAACAAATATTATTTGAACTGTGTCTCTATCTTGATTTGGCAACAAAAACTAGAATGGTATAGACCATAAAGTGACCATGGTACATAGATATATGTTTGTTTCATGTTGTTATCCTGTCCACTTTACTACTGAACTCATTTACCAAAATGAGTTTCATATACAACATGGTAAACATGTGATGTGTTTGCTCATTTCGCTTTTAGAATGCGGACAAAATATTGGAGAACAGTACCGCGTTATCCAATGGTAAAGGAAGTAATGCAGATAAGGTTCAAGATAGTGAGACATCCATGTTGGTCTCCAAGAAAGCTGATAAAAACTATCTTGACGACAGTGAGGGAACCCAAAAGTCCTGTCTTAATGTAGTGTCCGAGTTACTGGCAACTACTGCTGGCACAAGCTCTTCGAAATCGCTGCCTGAATCAGTTCGTCTTCTTGAGTCTCAACTTCAAGTTGAAAGACATCGATCAGATGTGCTGCGACAGGAAGCTGAAGGACTAAGGAAGTCCCTGCATAATTCAGATGCATATTTTCTGGTGCATCAGCAAGTGCTGGAGGATTTAAGTGGCAAACAAGAGAAAGTTAATAAGCTTGCTAAGCATCTTGCCAGCATTATGGGTACCAAGGATATTGTTTCTTGAGATCTTCTGAAGTGGTTTCAGTTCTGGATTTGTTTTGCTGCAGCGTTTATTTGCGCTGGTCGCCAACTTTGACAACCAGTGTATATGATATGCTGCTTTGTTCCCTATATTTGCACTGGTGGTGAACTTTGATGCCCAGTGGATGTAATATGTGTAATAGCTGTGATAGCCTAGCGTTAGTTGCTTGCTTATTTATTTCCTTGTTGTCTTGTTTATTTGTTTGCTTGTAGTCATTGCAGTTCTTTTTCCGCGGTTAGCTAGTGGCTGCAATAACCTATTTTTTAAAACTAGGCCACAATAACCATGGGCTAATATTTACTGTAGTGACACTGGGCCTCCTACTGGCCGTAGAAACAGTGGGCCTTCTACGGGCCGTAGAAACAATGGGCCTTCTATGGGCCATAGAAACAATGGGCCTTCTGCGGGCCGTATTATCAATGGGCCTTATACAGGCCGTATAATCGATTGGCCAAACATGGGCCAAACAGACCGCATTATGGCCATAAACGGGCTAGAGTTGGAATCGTCCATTCATGGGCCGACCATAACGGGCCATCGTTAATAGGCCGTATTTGATGATGCTATGAAATCGGCCCAACATATTAACGGACCACAAACGGGCCGACTATAATCACGGGATGAATTTGGCCCACAAGCAGAAAATGACAGTAACGGGCCGTAAGTAAACGAATGTTGGAAATGAGCCCAAGAATAAATGGGCTCTGAGAAGGCCGAAAGATAACATGGGCTGGAAACGGCCCAACAGAATAACGGGTCGTTAATGGGTATAAAGTGATACACTGTTCATTACGGGCCAGTTTCACCATGGGCCGTTAATGGGTGTAAAGTGATACACTGTTCATTACGGCCCAGTTTCACCACGGGCCGTTAGTAGGCCAAGAGTTACATAGGGCCTCATATGGGCCGAAAGACGTCATGGGCCATACATGGGCCAGAAGTGAAAACGGGCTGGAATCATATTGGATGGCCCAGATGACGCTACTGGGCCTAATTCGGATAGGGTGTAACGGGCCTTGGGTTAGCGGCCTGTAAATGGGCTATATTCGAACAGGCCGTTAACAGGCTTTCCATGGGCCGGCCCGCCAGCTTTTGACCAAGTCAAACGGGCCGGCCTTTTCACAGGAATGGGCCTCTGTTGGGCCGTGCCACGTGTCGATGTATCATAGGCACCTTCCGTCCAATGAGTGGTTGACATCTGTCCGAACGATGAGCCGACCGACACATGTTTCCTCCAGCCAATGATGATTTTACATGTGGAAAATCCCCATTGGTCGGGGCTGTTAACGGGTTATCGGATCCAAAACCCGAACTAATAGCTTAATGGCGTTCCGTTACGGTGGATGCCACGTGTCGGTCACCCTTGACGAAAGCACTTCTATGACGCATGATTTATCGTCATGGAAGTGGACACTTCCGTGATGATAATTTTGGTAATGTTATGGAACACTTCTACGATAGCACAAGTATGACTATCTTGATTCTGTCATAAATTTGTCATGGATGTACATGCATGACAAAAAAAGCGACCTACTGTGACAAACACGTATCATCACGGAAGTGTATTTTTTTGTAGTGGGTTCACCTAGCAAAGTGCGAAGTAGCACCCCCCCACACACACTTTTAGTCGGCGGGCCAGAGAGGCATATATCTCATCAACATGGATCGTAAAACGGACCAAGAATAATCCACCTTTGTCGTACAACCTCTCTCTTGTTGTTGGTCAAAGTGATGGCCGTCCATGCAACCCCGGAGATGGGCTAGCTCCCCAATAATCACGCAAGTAGCTAGTCCCCGAAGACAACCACTGCATGCGTGTGGCCCAAACATATGTATGGAGAGGTGTGTTTTTTAGTAACAATGGAACAAATTTGATGTGGCACCGTGATTTCGAACTAGAAATCCCCAGACTGAGTGTGGGTTAGGTTGACGATGCATATGTATGTTACACCACACTTCAAGCCAACGACAGGGATTCATGCATGCGTGCATAGTATATGCACTCAAACTTAATTAGGTCTGAATCTCACCATGACCTATACTACGATAACATGAACCAAATGAAGAATCTTCCATGGTAACCTATCTTGTTGTTGGTCAGGTGATCATGGATGCCCACGCGGGCCCATGAATATATAGGCTTGTCGCAGATAACCATGCGAGGGAGTGTACCGTTCGAAGGCAACCACTACATGCATATGAATGGAGGTGATGCCTGCATGCATGTTTGAATACACAACATTGATGTGGCACGTGTGTCAAAAATCGTACACTATCTCCCCACACAGAGCGAGGTCGGTTCATGATGTGTCGTTGTACTATCCTCTTCGACTTGATGGGAGGGATTCATGCGTACACATGCATGCTTGTGTGCTCAAGCTATCTCATGCATGTCATCCCAGAGCAAAAATGATAATCCCCTCCTAAGTCAAATTAATCTCTCTTGTTGACAGGCAAAAAGTAGTGATGGACCAAGCAGGCCCACAAATGGAAAGCATCGACATCGCTGATAACCGCTTAAGTGGGTGCGAGAGAACAACCACCACCACTTTGCATGTGGGCCAAACATATATATGTTGAATACCCAAAATGCAAAACTTTGACGTGCCACATGCCTCAAAAACCGTAAACTATGCACCCACACAGAGCGAGGTTCATATCAAGCGTACTACATATGATGGTCCCCTTCCCACCTCTTCACCGCATACTATATGCTCCTGCTGTAATATATGTAACCCAAAAGAATCCTCATTGATGGTGAAATTAATTAACCTCTCCCGATGTAGGTGAAAGTGATGCATGCATGCATCGATGATGGCCTCGTGGGCCCACAGATGGAAGCGTCACACATGAGTGTGCTAGCTAGGATATGCATGTGGCCCGAAAAGGTGGTGTGTGATGTTTGAATAACCAATTTTATAATTTTGATGTGGCACGTGCCTCGGAAACCAAAAAGTCCCGACAATTTTGAGGTGTACTTGTTCACGGACGCATGCGTATAGTATATATGCTAGTCCCCTCCCACCTCTTCGACGCGTACTATATACCACCATAACACAAACAAAAGGATTCCACCTTGCTGGTCAAATTAACCTCACTACCGGTTGTTTGTCAAAGTGATGGACGACAAACTCGCGGGCCCACAGAAAGCGTCACACGTGAGTATCGAGTGTCGTGTAGGACAACCATCGACTACATGTGGCGAAAACATTTATGTATGACATGGTTGTGCAATGTTTTAAATAACGAGTTCACGACTCTGATGTGGCACCGCCCTACCTAACAAAACGGCCAACCCACACGGTGGCTCACAACTCGTAGTGTACTGCGAGCCACCCACCACACCCAAACGCACCCACCCTCACACACCGCGAATCTACCGCAACTACAATGCATGTTAAATTAATTATCCCGCGGTGAACATACATGTTACCAAATGAGGGACATTTTAATTTACAAAAAAATCACAGAGATCATTAAGACGTTTTAGTACATTGATTGATTGATTTTCTACGGGTATAATGTGCAAAAATCAAATTTGAGCTACATGCACACGTGACTGTGCACCTAAATGGATTGCAAAAACACATGTGTCTCACTGGGTGCATGTTTACTCCCTGTGCAACAAATTTCAAACATTGAGAATCTTGATTTTTAAATTCTAGTACATCCAAAACTTATTTAAAGTTCATGAAACTTATCGTGTTGTCATATGGACACCAATACAAAGTGGCATTGTACCTTTTTGGGTCAAATTTGAGACCAGTTTTGATGTAATCTTTATCTAATTACAGACGGGATATTATTAATAATTGGGAACCAATATCCCAAACGGATTATTTATTCGAACCGTGAGCGTTAGACCAATAATGGATACATGCGATGCTTCGATTAAGCAAGCGGCAACATTAATCATCCAAATAGAAAAACAATATACGTGCCGCCGCACGACCCGTCTGGCGTGCGAGCATGCATGAGTTGACGGGACGCGTACGCCGCGCAAGCAGATGGGGAGGCGTGCGTGCAGGTGTGTGAATTGATGGAGGCGTGCTCGCTGTGCAGTGTCATCAGGAGGCGTGCGAGTAGTTGTGTGAAACTTTGGTAGGCATGCCAGCAGTCTAGTGCACAGGCTCACCAGGAGGCGAGCCATCGGTTTGACCGTCGCCCGCCTCTCTCCCACAACTCCCACTACTCCAGGTTAATGGTGCACCCGAGCGTCCGCACCCCCCATCCTCGCTACGCACACACAATCCTCTCTCTCCGCTTGCATCCTCGACGCTGCTCTCAGTCCTCAAAGCCGTCAGTGTATGAGGATGCCGCCGAAGCACCTCATCAGAGGGAGTGGCGATGCCGGGGATACTAAAGCACTGGAGCATGGCGTGGAGATGGAGACAGAGGTTGCCGTCACCGCCGGCGAGTTATCGCTGCACCCTGACGTCATCGACGGCGTCGAGCTTCCACAACCGGAGGCGGAGTTCCACACCGACTACGGCGACCACTCCGACGACCACTCCGGCGACCACTCCGACGACCACTCCGACGACAATGCCGATGACGACGGATAGCTTGTTAGTCATCTATACCCATTTATTTGTCAAATAGATCGTAGGGTTTCTCTAGTTACTCCTGCCTCCTCTTTTTGGAATAGAAATCCTATGGTTATGTTCTCCCAATCCATGAAATCTGAGTAAGTTTCGTTAGATCCGTGTAGTGTATTGATTGTTTGAATGGTACAGGTGATAAGTGATTAGTTGTTTCATCTGTGCAAATGATTTCTGCTAGTAATCCAACTAAGGTTAGTGTTTGTGCTAATAATTCCTAGCCAGGGCTTGACAATTGATTTTCAATGACCTACATATGTTTGTGCCATTATTTTCTTCAGGATTGGTCTGTACATAGACGACTGCGCTTAAAAGTCGAACCATAATCTCTGGATATGTATAAATAAATAGCCATAAATTCCTAATCCTACTTCACGGCATGTAATCGTTGATTTGATGCCAAATTTGTTTTACTATTTGTATAGGTGCTCTCTGACAATGTGGACAGCGAGGATGATGATGTCCAGAGGAGGTACAACAGGCAAATCCTGAGGGAGTTTTATGTGGGAATGCGTAACAGGCGTATTAGGACCTGGAACGGTGGCTATGGATGCCCATTTTGCAACTAGAAGATTCATGATGCGTATCTAAGTGTTCTGGCGCATGAAAGAGAATGGGTGAGGGAGTCCTGGATTAGGGGGTCTCCGGACGTCCGGACTATATCCTTTGGCCGGACTGTTGGACTATGAAGATACAAGATTGAAGACTTCGTCCTGTGTCCGGATGGGACTCTCCTTGGCACGGAAGGCAAGCTAGGCAATATGGATATGTAGATCTCCTCCCTTGTAACCGACTTTGTGTAACCCTAGCCCCCTCCGGTGTCTATATAAACCGGAGGGTTTGGATCGTAGGACCACAGACAATCATACCATAGGCTAGCTTCTAGGGTTTAGCCTCTACGATCTCGTGGTAGATCAACTCTTGTAATACTCATATCATCAAGATCAATCAAGCAGGACGTAGGGTATTACCTCCATCAAGAGGGCCCGAACCTAGGTAAACATCGCGTCCCCTGCCTCCTGTTACCATCCGCCTTAGACGCACAGTTCGGGACACCCTAGCCGAGATCCGCCGGTTTTGACACCGACATTGGTGCTCTCATTGAGAGTTCCACTGTGCCGTCACCATAAGGCTCGATGGCCCCTTCGATCATCGGTAACAATGCTGTCCTGGGTGAGGTTTTCCACCCCGGACAGATCTTCGTATTCGGCGGCTTCGCACTGCGGTCCAATTCGCTTGGCCATCTGGAGTAGATCAAGAGCTATGCACCCTGACCATCAGGTCAGGTTCAGAAACTTAAACTATAGTGTCGACATCCGCGGAGACTTGATCTTCGATGGATTCGAGCCCATGTCAGTTGCCCGCACAATCACGACAAGCATGACGTAACTCTGTCGTCGGACAGTGTTCGGGAGATCGCATCTACAACTACTCCGGCCTTCAATCCGGAGCAAATTGCACCAACCGAGCACGGAGGGATAGACCCCGCTAACGGTGTCCTGGTCTAGGGGGTGCTCACCACGTCGTCTCCCGGTCAGTTAGATTGGGCCGAGGACCCCCATGGTTGTATACTCATGGGCCAGTTCGGACAGCTGTTGCATACAAGGAAGATTCCACAAGACTTGGTGGTCAAGACAAGGACTCCTCCCCCACCGGCATATTCGGCTAGGACTCTTGTTATCCTAGGCCTCTGGTGCATTATATAAACCAGGGCCAGGCTAGTCGATAGATATACAAACATACAATCATACCATAGGCTAGCTTCTAGGGTTTAGCCTCTACGATCTCGTGGTAGATCAACTCTTGTAATACTCATATCATCAAGAACAATCAAGCAGGACATAGGGTTTTACCTCCATCAAGAGGGCCCGAACCTGTGTAAACATCGTGTCCCCTGCATCCTGTCACCCTCCGCCTTAGACGCACAGTTCGGGACCCCCTACCCGAGACCCTCAGACTGGGTGAAGCCGAAAGCTAGCGCTCTTATTGTTTTCAATCATGGTCGGGGCACAACAGAACTCATGAGTACCAAAAATCTATTGCACAAGTCTCATAGTAATAATGAGCCCCGAAGAAAGGTATCGATGGGGGTACTATTTTCTTCGAAGATGCTTCTTACACTTCGTCAGTAGTGTAGCATAAGTTCCCTGAGCGCGCTTTGTCTATTACAGCCTTATGGCCTGATTGCCTGGTCATCGGAAACACCATCGATACTGTCGATAGGTGGAGTACATGACACTTTTCGGCTCTTGGCCGAAGAGGGAAAAGCCGACGGTTGGTTAAGACGCGTTTAAAGTTCGGGTGAACACAGATATGATATAAGTACTTCGGTCAATACAATCATTATACATAAAATTCCTTTACCCAAGTCACTTGGGGGCTCTTAAAATTTATATGATTTGTTTTATATTAAATGTCTTTTCTTCTTGGTCGTTGCAAAGTGTTTTTCTACTGCTCCTTTTTCGACTCGAGATTATGGTCAATATCCGGATAGCCTGTCTTCTCTCTGAAAGCCGCTTGAGTTTAGTTTGCTAAACTGACCTCGGAGAGGTACTCCGCCTTTGGGATAAGGAGCTTGAAGTCGTAGGCTAACCCGCATGAAGTCTTGAGATCGGATGTGTCATGTTAGAGCACGACAGAAGCACAATTTTTTTACTATTTTTGGATTGGCACCGGACACTTGATCTTGTTCGGACGTCAAGTTTTACTGACGTTTTTTGGTTTTCTGAGCTTATGGCACTTTCAAACTATTTCTGTGTTTTCAGCACAAGTCTCGCAGTGCAACGCCGGACACCTTTAGAGATTCGGCAAAAAAACATTCTCGGATATTGCTATATATCCATCGGTTTCGAATTGGGTCTTCGGTCAATAGTTGGGTTGCCCGGCTCCTGCGCTTGCCTCCTACGTTCCTCTTTGTTCGGCTAGGTGTGCAAAGGGAGAACCACTGCGATTGTGCTTCCAGCTCACATGATTAAGCACTTCAGTGGAGAAAGCCGAAAACTGACTGTCACAATAAGCGTAAACTGGTCAGCGATCCGATGACTATGTCAAATGATGGGCCATTCATAACACTGGCCGAAGTGTTTACGGCTTGACCTCGACTGTCGCCGAACACTACCGGGGGCTAGTAACTGGCCTCCCAAACTAAATCCTCAATATTTTGCTCTTACATTAGAGCTGAGGTTTCATGATCATGCTTAGCATAATAACCCAAAGAAAGGAACCGATAGCGGGACTATTTTATTTGGAAGGCATTTCTTATGTTAAACAGTAATATAACATATCTCTCTGCGTACCTTTGTTTATAAAACCGTATGGATAGATTTCCTTTTTGTCATAAATCTTTGCCCTCATAAAGGCTTTATAAAGTAAGACAAACACTCCTCGGCTACTGGCCGAGGAGGTGAAAGCCGATGGTCGGTCAACAAAGTTTGTACAATGCGGATCCGAGCATTAATGACGTAAAGTAATTGGATACATAGAGTCATTACACATAATTTGTGATTTTACTATGGATATCGATCCTTAATACGGCCACCCGTGCCCGCATTAAGGCTCGGGGGCTACCGGGCTTCGGGCTTATTATTTACAAATATTAAAGGGGCACATCGATCCCCTGATCTGGTGTTGCCACCCGACCAGTGTCTTGGGGGCTACTGCATTGCCTGTCCAATGCAGAAAATTTTAAGTGCAATACAGTTTCCGAGGAGATTTTGATCCTCAGGTTGGTCGGCCGCACCCAACCTGAGTCTCGAGGACTGAGCACGCCGCTTTTTGTGTCCCGAAGTATTCTGCCGAGCTAGGACTTGATCCTCAGGCTGATTTTGCAAATCAACCTGAGTCTCAGTGGCTACTGGGATCAGCAGTCTTACGTCATCCTTCAGGTGCATCTCGGGTTTTAGACCGATACACACCTTGAGAGCTACTGGCTATATATCTCGGTAGAGAATAAATTGCACCAATAAAAAATATTGACAAAAAATTGACCCACAGTCGGGGTGGTGCACCACCTCAGAAGCAGTCCGGCATAAAGCTCAGGCATGAGGGGCTGGCTCCATAGAGGGAATTTCCGGCATTAAGCTCGGCTAAAACTCCTTCGACTTTTTTGAACCAAGGTGATATGACACCTCGGATATAGTCCGGCGTTGGAGCCCGGATACAGTCCGGCGTTGGAGTTTGGACATAGTCCGACGTTGGAGCTCGGATACATTCTGGCATTGGAGCTCGGAAAGTGGTCCGACGTTGGTGCTCGGCTGCAAAAGATGCCTCGAATGCAGTCCGGCGTTGGAGCACGGATGCAAGAGGACGCTGCCTCCTAGGAACAACTTCAAACCTGAGGTGTGGCATAAAAATAACAAGGCATTGATAAAGGCTGAAGACTTAAAGGGCTCCTCAGATACCCGGCATGTGAGATCTTCAGATTTAGATCGGCAATCCTCAAGACAGAAGATGGGAAGATTTGTTGAACCATTTTTCAAGATCAATGACCGAAGACAAAGAACAGTTCAGAAGAACCAAGGAGCGTCCCCAACTTGAAGACCGGTTCAGGGGGCTACTGACGGTGTCCTGGACTAGGGGGTACTCACCACGTTGTCTCCCGGACAGTTAAATTGGGTCGAGGACCCCCATGGCCGTATACTCATGGGCCAGTTTGGACAGCTGCCACATACAAGGAAGATTCCACAAGACTTGGTGGTTAAGACAAGGACTCCTCCCCCACCGGTGTATTCGGCTAGGACTCTTGTTATCCTAGGCCTCTAGTGCATTATATAAACCAGGGCAAGGCTAGTCGATAGATATACAAACATACAATCATACCATAGGCTAGCTTCTAGGGTTTAGCCTCTGCGATCTCGTGGTAGATCAACTCTTGTAATACTCATATCATCATGAACAATCAAGCAGGACGTAGGGTTTTTACCTCCATCAAGAGGGCCCGAACCTGGGTAAACATCGTGTCCCCTACCTCATGTTACCATCCGCCTTAGACGCACAGTTCGGGACCCCCTACCCGAGATCCGCCGGTTTTGACACCGACACCCGCCATGGAGGCCGCACTCTTAGTGGCGATGGAGCCGGATACTGATTTCACCCCTTACGAGAGCCGTGTTGCCGAACCACTGGATTCGTCTCCGGCCACAAACTCCGAGCCGCCTACATCCGTGCCTATCATATCCGATTGGGAGCCGATCATGGAGTTCACCTCCGCAGATATCTTTCAGCACTCACCTTTCGGCGATGTGCTAAATTTATTAAGGTCTCTCTCCTTGACAGGAGAACCTTGGTCGAACTATGTCTGGCTAGAATGGGATGCGGATGACGAAGAAATTTGCTGCCCACCCACCACCCACTTAGTAGCCACTGTCGACGATTTAACCGACATGCTCGAGTTCGACTCCGAAGACATCGACGGTATGGACGACGATGCAGGAGACGAACAGGAACCACCGCCCATAGGGCGCTGGACCGCCACCTCATCATATGATATATACATGGTGGACACCCCCAAAGAAGGCAATTGCGACGAGACAGCAGAGGATGACCCCTCCAAGAAGCAACGCAAACACCGACGTCAACGGCGCCGCTCTAAGTCCAGCCACAGCAAAAGTAGTGATACCGGCACAAGAGACAATAACACTCCGGATAGTGCCGAAGACAACAGCAATCCCCTCCAGCACGATTTAGAGCGGGAGGGTGAACAAGCTAGCCCTCTAGAGCAGACAGCAGATGGAGAATTGGAGGAGGACAATTACATGCCTCTCTCCGAAGACGAGGTGAGCCTCGGCGATGAAGAATTTATCATGCATGAGGATCCCGTCGAGCAGGAGCGCTTCAAGTGCCGGCTTATGGCCATAGCAAATAGCTTGAAGAAAAAGCAACAATAGCTTCAAGATGATCAAGACTTGCTAGCAGACAGATGGACCGAAGTCCTTGTGGCCGAGGAATACGAACTCGAGCGCCCCTCCAAGAGTTACCCAAAGCGCAGGTTGCTACCTCACCTCGAGGAGGAAGCATTGAAACCCACATCACCAGTGTATGACGCGGCTGACCGGCCACCTCATGGACGAGCCAACGAGGCGTTTCAGCCTGAAGTTCAGCCTGCACCCCGCCGCCACTCAAACAAAAATACCAAGGCCCGAGGCAACACACGGGACCTGCGAGACGTATTGGATAGCAGGGCAAAACATGCCAGGTCAATATACGGGTCACGGGGGCGCGTGCCAACGCGGGACGATGACCGTCGCGTCGGATGCACTAAAAGTAAATCCGGACGGGCCGAATACAACAGACAAGACTCATATGAACTGCGTCGTGATATAGCCCGGCACAGAGGCGCCGCACACCCCCTATGCTTCACTGATGAAGTTATGGATCACGAATTCCCAGAGGGTTTTAAACCCGTAAATATCGAATCGTATGATGGCACAATAGATCCCGCTGTATGGATTGAGGATTTCCTCCTTCACATCCACATGGCCCGCGGTATGATCTGCATGCCATCAAGTACCACCCACTAAAACTCAAAGGACCAGCTCAGCATTGGCTGAATAGCTTGCCAGCAGACTCCGTCGGCAGTTGGGAGGATTTGGAAGACGCATTCCTTGACAACTTCCAGGGCACTTATGTGCGACCATCGGATGCTGATGACTTGAGCCATATAACTCAGCAGCCAAGGGAATCGGCCAGGAAATTCTGGACACGGTTCCTAACTAAGAAAAACCAAATTGTCGACTGTCCGGATGCAGAGGCCTTAGCGGCATTCAAGCATAACATCCGTGACGAGTGGCTTGCCCGGCACCTCGGCTAGGAGAAGCCGAAGTCTATGGCAGCCCTCACGACACTCATGACCAATTTTGCGCGGGCGAGGATAGCTGGCTGGCTCGCAGCAACAACACATCAAGGAATCCGGGCACTTCGGATACCAAAGATGCCAACAGCAGACCATGTCATAACGGACAAAAGTGCCGCAACAACGGCGATATCACCGATGATACTGTAGTCAATGCCGGATTCAGAGGCTCTAGATCCGGTCAGCAAAAAAATCCATTGAAAAGAAGTACTCCGGGCCCGTCCAGTTTGGATCGCATACTTGATCGCTCGTGTCAAATCCACGGCACCCCCGATAAGCCAGTCAATCACACCAACAGAGAATGCTGGGTGTTCAAGCAAGCCGGCAAGTTAAATGTCGAAAACAAGGACAAGGGGCTGCATAGCGATGACGAGGAGGAGCCCCGGCCGCCGAACACGGTAGGACAGAAGAGGTTCCCCCCACAAGTGAAGACGGTGAACATGATATACGCAACCCACATTCCCAAGACGGAACGGAAGCGTGCACTAAGGGACGTCTACATGATGGAGCCCGTCGCCCCGAAGTTCAACCCATGGTCCGCTTGTCCGATCACCTTCGGTCGCAGGGACCACCCCACTAGTATCCGTCATGGCGGATCCACCGCACTGGTCCTAGACCCCATCATCGACGGATTTCACCTCAATCGAGTCCTTATGGACGGCGGCAGCAGCCTGAACCTGCTCTATCAGGATACATTGCGCAAAATGGGTATAGATCCCTCAAGGATCAAATCCACCAAAACCAACTTTAAGGGCGTCATCCCAGGTGTCGATGCCCATTGCACGGGCTCAATCACACTGGAAGTGGTCTTCGGATCTCTGGACAACTTCCGAAGCGAGGAGTTAATCTTCGATATCGTCCCGTTCCGCAGTGGCTATCATGCACTGCTCGGGAGAACCGCATTTGCAAAATTCAATGCGGTACCGCATTACGCATACCTCAAGCTCAAGATGCCAGGACCTAGGGGGGTCATAACAGTCAATGGAAACACAGAATGCTCGCTCCGCACGGAAGAGCACACTGCGGCCCTCGCAGCAGAAGCACAAAGCAGCCTTTTAAGGCAAACCACCAATTCGGCGATACAGCCCCCAGACACCGTCAAGCGAGTCCGGAGTAAACTGCAACAGGATCGCCTGGCACGTCAGAGTTCGCCTAGCAATTCGGCCCCCGTCCCAATCCCAGTCAAGTGACAAAATCCATGCCGCGTGTACATAACTACGCACTGAAAATACCGTGGGCATAGGCGGGGGCACGATCAGGGCACGTCCCGCAATGTGGCTTAACCGCCCTAAGGGTTGTATACCTTTATCATTCTTTCTCTTTGAGGACCTTACTCTCTAGAAACCCTTTCCGGTAGTACGATTGCCAGACACCTTACGGGAAGGAACAACCAAGGAGGCAAGAAGCTAAGACGTACAAGGGAACCCCCAGGTGGTCTCTAATAACAATGATATACCCGCTTTTTAATTCCCATACGCAGCTTGCCCTCGGATAGGACATGTGAAATAGTCCTATTTTTTTGCTTATTGCACTACTTGTATCAGTACGCTTCGATGTATTATTTAAATAACAATACATAGCATTAGTCTATTATTGCATTATCCATCTTATCTTATATGTTCATTTCGACAACTTTCACCCGTACATTCTGGTACGGTTAGTACGCCAGGGGATTTCCGTTTACCCCATAATACGGCGTAAGAAGTCCGAACACTTTCGACAGTGCGGCACCCCGAACTTATAGCATTATATGCATCAGCTCCGAATCATGTCTTGGGTGGGTTTGCCCGGCTCCCATGTTTTGGTACCTTATGTTCTGCTATATCGGCTAAGGTAGCACTTGTCCCTGTTCTTCCAGATGAGCACCTCAGTAGAGAAAGCTGAAAACTGACTGTCATGATAAGGCGAGAGCTAGTCGCTGTTCAAGAGGTCTCAAGTCCTTCAAGACTTTTTCCGCTTCGGGCGAGGAGTCGGCCTTGCCCGACTTAGGCGTATATAGCACCCCAAATTCGGCCTTCCGAATACTAGGGGCTTCGCCAAAATTTAAAATTGTAGACTTCTATGGCTGAGTGAGAGTGATAAAGTCTTATAGTCCGATTGCCTGGTCATTGTGCTGAACACCTCCCTCGAAGGACCCAAAATTGGGATAAAGAGTGCTCAGGTTTATCCTGAACACCCCGGTACTAGGTACATGGGGGCAGAAGCCGACGACTGGCCAACTATCAGATTTTATAAACGGCCGCACAGAAGGTAATATTTTAAATTCAAAAGGCGTTGCATAGCGCAAATGAACTCGTTTCAGATAAACATGAACACATAAGCATGTTCATTCAAAAATTACATCTCTAGCACGTTCATCCGCCACAAGGCGGGAACCCTTTAGGACAGTGTCATAATATATTTCGGGACAGAGATGCTCCTTGCCCTCCGGTGGCCCCTCCTTCACCAGCTTCATGGCGTCCAGCTTCACCCAGTGCACCTTCGCCCGGGCAAACACCCTGCGCGCACCCTTGATGCAGATGGACCACTTTATGACTTCAAGCCATGGGCAGGCATCTACAAGCAGGCTCACCAGACCGAAGTAGCTGCCAGGCAGGGGCTCGCCAGGCCACATCCGGACTATAAGACCCTTCAAGGCATGTTCAGCCGCCTTGTGAAGCTCGACCAATTGCTTCAGCTGGTCGCTCAAGGGCATTGGGTGTTCGGTCCCAGTATAGTGAGACCAGAACAAATTTTCCGTCGAGCTCCCCTCCTTTGCTCGGTAAAACTCCGCGGCATCCAGTACACTACGTGGAAGATCTGCGAACGCTCCTGGAGAGCTCCAAACTCGGGTAAGTAAAAGGAAAGTTTCCTTCACATGCTTGCTTTGCATGATGAATGCCTTACCTACTGCTATCTTCTTCACCGCATCAATCTCCTGGAGGGCCTTGTGGGCTTCAGCTTTGCCGCTCCGGGCGCTTTCGAGCGCCTTCGCAAGCTTGGACTCTCGCGTCTTATAGTCAAGCTCCAAGGACTCGTGTTTTTTGGCGAGATCCTCGAGCTCTTGCTGCACCTCGCCTACCCGGGCTTCTTGCTTTTCCCGCTCAATACGCTCCTTGGCCGCTTTGTCTTCGGCCTCGGACAGCGCCTTCTTCAGGGTCGCCACTTCGGTCGTGGCCCCTGGCAAATTCATGATGATCGTATTACTTTACACCTTAACTTCTTTTTAAATGTATAGACAAGGTATTGCTTACCTTTGCTCTCCTCGAGCTGCCTCTTGGTAAGGCCGAGCTCGTCCTCGGACTGCTCTAGGTCCTGCTTCAGTGCAAAGACCTCCACAGTACGTGCGGTAGCGGCTAGCAGTGAAGCCTGCACATGCACATAGACATATTCTAATTAGACTCCTGAGTCATCATTTGATCCTCTATTTGGCCTCTCTTCGCGAACGCTGAACAGAGCATCAGGGGATACTGTCTATGCGGTAATATTTTCTTATATTTTGATTGCTTACGTCAAAGCATGTTAGGAGGCTGGCACAAGCTTCAGTTAGTCCGTTTTTGGCAGACCGAACTTTCTCGATCACCGCACTCATGATAGTGCGGTGCTCTTCGTCGATGGAAGCGCCGCGAAGCGCTTCCAGCAAGTTGTCCGGTGCCCCTGGATGGACAGAGGCCATCGGAACGGGTGGCTTGCCCCCCTTAACGGGGGATCGCCTGCCGGAGTCCGGAACCATCGAAGGTTCCAGCGCAGTGTTCGGCTGGGGGCGAACTTGGAGCCCGTGGGAGTCTTGCTCCCTTTGCGCCTAGGGTCCGGAAGGTCGCCTCGAGGCGCCCCCAGGACTACCTCCCCTCGGCTCGGTGCCTTTCGGGACAACACCTCGATGTTGTCCATAGGGCAAGGGGTGGAGGCGGTCGGAAGTGAATCTCTATTCATATCCGATGAGTCCAATGAACCGTCCGACGAAGATACGTCGAGATGAGCTCGGGACGGACTGCATAATCATATGCGGCGTAACGAGAAACAGTGCAATAAAACATACCATGAATTATTATGGTGTCCGGATACTTACGACTTTGCCAGGGGCTTCTCCATGGGTAACCACTCGCCGCTGCTGTAGGCGGCCATCGTGGAGCAGTCCGGAAGGAGGGTCCTTCCCTTCTTGGACCCTTCGGCCTCCCCGGTTGGGTCGTCCTTCCTTTTCTTGTCTCCCCCGACTGGGGGGGAGAACTTTCCTCCTCCTCCTCCTCGTTTTCATGGGAGGAGTGCGCGTCGGAGTCATCGGATGATGAGTCCAATATAACCTTGCGCCGAAGACCCTTTCGGGTCCCCGTGGCCTTCTTCTTGGTCTTCTTCACCGGCACCTCGTAAGGTGCCGGAGCCAGCATCTCCGTTAGGAGAGCATCTGCAGGATCTTTAGGCAGGGGGCTGGGCAATCGAGCTGCTCCGCTATCTTTACCCAGTCCTGTTAATGGCGTGGAAGCTTAGATCCCACACATGATTAAACTGGGGCAAATAAATATCCTGTGAGATATGAAAACTTACCGGATTGGCATGGCGCTTTGCGCTGAGTCCGCGGTCCTCGGTAAGGGGAGGAGGTACCTCGACGCCCTTGAACAGCACCTTGTAGACGTCCTTGTGTGTCGTGTCGAAGAGCTCTCGCAGCGTCTAGTGCTTGGCTGGGTCGAACTCCCACAAATTGAATGCCCGTCGTTGACACGGGAGGATCTGGTGCAAGAGCATAACCTGGACCACGTTGACGAGCTTGATTTTCTTGCTCATCATGTTCCTGATGCAGGTCTAGAGTCCGGTCAGCTCTACCTGAGAACCCCAGGACAGGCCCTTCTCTTTCCAGGAGGTGAGCCGCATGGGGATTCCGGATCGAAATTTGGGGGCCGCCACCCAGTTGGTGTCGCGCGGCTCGGTGATGTAGAACCACCCCGATTGCCACCCTTTATGGTCTCCACATAGGAGCCTTCGAGCCAGGTGACGTTAGGCATTTTGCCCACGATGGCGCCTCCGCACTCTGCTTGCTGGCCGACCACCACCTTCGGTTTAACATTGAAGCTCTTCAGCCACAGGCCGAAGTGGGGCCTGATGCGGTGGAAGGCCTCGCACACAACGATAAACGCCGAGATTTGAGGATGAAATTGGGGGCCAGATCATGAAAATCCAGCCCGTAGTAGAACATGAGCCCGCGGACAAACGGGTGGAGGTGAAATCCCAGTCCGTGGACGAAGTGGGTAAGAAAAACTACCCTCTCATGGGGTTTGGGCGTAGGGATGATCTTCCCCGCATCTGGCAGCCGGTGTGCGATATCCGCGGCCAGATATCTGGCTTCCCGTAACTTTGCAATATGCTCCTCCGTGACGGAGGAGACTGTGACGCCCGAATAATTAGGCTACAGTAATCCCGCACTAACGATGCCACGTCACCTCGATTACTATTACTAATCTCGTGTTAGTTCGAAACCCATTCAAATTCAAATTCAAAATAAAGCAAACAATAAAAGTTTTCAAATGTTAAAACTAAAATGTTCTGAGTGATCCAAATAATGCATAGGTAATTATAATGGAGAAACCACACTTTAATAAAATGTTTAAATATTCAACTGATAATAAAGCAATAGTAAAAACTATTATTTAAATACCTTTAAATAATAAATAATTACAAAACTATTTTATTTAGTTACCCAAATTGATGTGGCAGTAGTAAATATAGTAATACTAATTTAGGAACCATTTGTGTATTTTAAAAAAAACTATAACCGTTTTAGAAATAAAAGAAAACGAAAAGGAAGAATAAATAAAATAAAAGGAAAATACAAAACAGAAAACAAAAGAGAAAGGGGGAAAAGAACCCCCGCTTCCCCACCGGGCCTCGACCCAGTCGGCCACCCCACCAGGCCGGCCCAACACCCCCCACTACACCTACCCCACCTCCTAGAAACCCTAACCCCCCACTACACACGACACCCACTCCCCTCCTCGTTCCTTCCCCCTCCCCGCGCGATCTGGATCGGGGGCATGCCCCGCCCCCGATGCGGTCGCTCACCGCCCGTCGCCCCTCGCACTGGATCGCCGCCCGGACCGCCGTCACTGTTCGCCGGATCCGCCGCTTCGCATCCCCGTCCTCCTCCCCAACGGCCTCCACCTCGTCGTGCCAGACTGCCCCGACCCCGTCGCCCGGTCGTCTCCAACCTCCACCTTGCGCCCCGCTGCCTAAGACCCTACGACCCCGCCGTGAGCTCCGGCCTCCCTTCCTCTCTTCCCTGGTTCTCGGCCACCGGCACCGCCCGCTGCCATTGCCTCCCCCGCACCCACTCTCGTGCACCCCCTGCTTCTCCTCCCTCGCCGCTGCCGGCGGCAACCGCAGTCGTCGCGCTCCTGCTTCACCCCGCTCTACTCCGCCTCCGGCTGCGGCCAAGCCAGCGCCCACAGCCTACCGCTCGCCCCTCCCCTTGCGCGCCCCACGCCCACTCTGCCATCGCCGCAGCCACCCGAGCCCCGTCCCCACAGACCTCGCCACCGTCGCTACCGGCCATCTCCGGCCACGCCACCGCCACCGCCGGACGTGCCGCAGTGCGACCGTTCTAGGGAGCCCACCCGCGCGATGAACGACCCCCTGTGCGCCGTTTCCGGTGAGATCCAGCACCGTTGTCGCTCTGTAGCTCGTTGTCGGCGCTAATCCGGTGACGTAGCTATCATTAGCCAGTAATTTCCCCCTAATCAATCACTGACGCCAGGGGCCCACCCACTAAACTAACACTGTTTTGAAAATAAACCTATTAATAAACTAGAGTATGACATGTGGGGCCTAGCCCCTGGAACGTTTATAAAAAAAGATTAAAAGGAAATAAAAAAATATATTAATTAATTAATTGGTTAATTAAATTAATTAACTTAATTAATCCTAATTTGATTAACCTAATTAACTACTTAACCTAATTAACTACTGTTAATTAACAGTATAGCCAATGACAGGTGGGCCTGCTGTCCAGTTTGACCAAGTCAAACTGCTGACTGGACTAGCCTAGTCATTGACAGGAGGGTCCCACTAGACCCCTTTGACCAGTCAACGGTCCCAGTTGACTGTTGACTGGGAAGTCAACTGGGCCCCACCTGTCAGCCCCTTTAGTACATTGTTGTGTACAAGCTGTGGGTACACTTAGCAATTTCACCTTTAATTTTAAATAAATAATTAAAATCAGAAAATGATTTAAATCTTTAGAAAATCATATCTTTTAATCCGTAATTCGGATGAAAATACTTTATACATGAAAGTTGCTCAGAACGACGAGACGAATTCGAATACGCAGCCCGTTCATCCGCCATGCATCCCTAGCATAGCGAACACGCAACTTTCCCCCTCCGTTTCATCTGTCCGAGAACGCGAAACACCGGGAATACTTTTCCGGATGTTTCCCCCCTTCACCGGTACCACCTCGTACCGCGTTAGGGCACACCTAGCACCACGCTTTGTCATGTCATGCATGGTCTTGCATTTGTTTGCATTATATTTATTGTTTCTTCCCCCTCTTCTCTCGCTAGACACCGAGACCGACGCCGCTGCTACCCAGTACGACTATGGTGTTGACGACCCCTCTCTCTTGCCAGAGCAACCAGGCAAGCCCCCCCCCCCTTTGATCACCAGATATCGCCTACTCTTCTCTATACTGCTTGCATTAGAGTAGTGTAGCATGTTACTGCTTTCCGTTATTCCTATCCTGATGCATAGCCTATCCTTGCTAATACTGTTGTTACCATTACCTGCTATCCTACTACTTAGTATAGGATGCTAGTGTTCCATCAGTGGCCCTACACTCTTGTCCGTCTGCCATGTTATACCACTGGGCCGTGATCACTTCGGGAGGTGACCACGGGCATATACTATATACTTTACACAGTTACCTTACCTGTGATACTGTTCGGAGATGGGGGCTGAAGGGGCAGGTGGCTCCATCCCGGTAGAGGTGGGCCTGGGTTCCCGACGGCCCCCCGACTGTTACCTTGTGGCGGAGCGACAGGGCAGGTTCAGACCACCTAGGAGAGAGGTGGGCCTGGCCCTGGTCGGCGTTCGCGGATACTTAACATGCTTAACGAGATCTGGGTATTTGATCTGAGTCTGGCCATTTGGTCTATACGCACTAACCATCTACGCGGGAGTAGTTATGGGTATCCCGGCGTCGTGGTATCAGCCGAAGCCTTCGTGAAGTCAGCGACTGAGTGGCGCGCGCCGGATTGGAACGTAAGCCTGCTCTTGTATTAAGGGGGCTAGTTCTGCTTCCGGCCGCGTTCGCAACGTGCAGGTGTGCTAAGGGCGATGGGCCCAGACCCCTGTGCGCTTAGGTTTAGACCGGCGTGCTGACCTCTCTGTTGTGCCTAGGTGGGGCTGCAACGTGTTGATCTTCCGAGGCCGGGCATGACCCAGGAAAGTGTGTCCGGCCAAATGGGATCGAGCGTGTTGGGGAATGTGGTGCACCCCTGCAGGGAAGTTAATCTATTCGAATAGCCGTGATCTTTGGTAACAGGACGACTTGGAGTTGTACCTTGACCTTATGACAACTAGAACCGGATACTTAATAAAACACACCCTTCCAAGTGCCAGATACAACCAGTGATCGCTCTCTCACAGGGCGACGAGGGGAGGATCATCGGTTAGGATTATGCTATGCGATGCTACTTGGAGGACTTCAGTCTACTCTCTTCTACATGCTGTAAGACGGAGGCTGCCAGAAGCGTAGTCTTCGAAAGGACTAGCTATCCCCCCCTTATTCCGGCTTTCTGCAGTTCAGTCCACCTATGATACCCTTATTCCATTTGATACCAATGCATACATATGTAGTATAGCTCCTTGCTTGCGAGTACTTTGGATGAGTACTCACGGTTGCTTTCTCCCTCTTTTCCCCCTATCCCTTCTACCTGGTTGTCGCAACCAGATGTTGGAGCCCAGGAGCCAGACGCCACCTTCGATGATGACTCCTACTACACCGGAGGTGCGTACTGCTATGTGATGCCCGCTGACGACGACCAAGAGTAGTTAGGAGGATCCCGGGCAGGAGGCTTGCGCCTCTTTCGATCTGTATCCCAGTTTGCGCTAGCCTTCTTAAGGCAAACTTGTTTAACTTATGTCTGTACTCAGATATTGTTGCTTCCGCTGACTCGTCTATGATCGAGCTCTTGTATTCGAGCCCTCGAGGCCCCTGGCTTGTAATATGATGCTTGTATGACTTATTTTATTTGTAGAGTTGTGTTGTGATATCTTCCCGTGAGTCCCTGATCTTGATCGTACACGTTTGCGTGTATGATTAGTGTACGATTAAATCAGGGGCGGCACAAGTTTGTATCAGAGCCGACTGCCTGTAGGAATTCCCCTTCCACACTCCTTGGCCGAAGTCGAGTCTAGACCTTGCAAAACTTTTACTAACATGGCTGTGCGGCCCATGGGCCCACGTCGCCATTGGGTGGTATTAGGATCTTTTACTTCTCGATCTTTACTCTGGGATTCTGAACTCTCTTCTATTCGGGTTAAACGATTTTTACTAAAATCTAACTTTAGGTTCTCGAAAATACTTTCTCTCGGAGAGCCCCTTCAGTCCAGATGATCACCGGCTGCACTAGAAGATTTCGAAGATACTCTCCGATATTCTCTCGAGACCTTGTGTCCGTTGCTTTTGCAATTCCCTTCCACCGAAATATCCCTATGGATAAATACTTACACCTGTCGTTCTTACTTTTATTCCCAGTTGATCTTGTTATTACAAGATAACCCAAAATTCTCTATAATGTTTCGAGTATACTTTATGCCCACTGCCTTGCAGTTCCTTGCCACCTGAATACCCCTACGGATAATTCTCGCACTTATCGAGTATCCGCTCATCCCCCAGTTGTTCATGTGTTTCACAATGGTCATCGAAATACTATTCGATCCTCCAAAATCCTTAGTAGCTTATTGCTCTGCAATACTTGTCTGCTTGCATGATGGATGCTTTCCATATGTCTGGAAATATTCATTAGTATCCTTAGGCACCGTCATTTTGATCCCTTTGATTCAACATGAGTGCGAATGCACGCAATCATCAGTTGATCCTTTTAAATTATCTTTCTGGCTCAGACGTCATTTTTGAACATGAGCATGTTCTCGACCAATCGGATTGCCACCGATTGTACCCTTAAGTCTACGCAACTTATCCATCCTTAATCAGAGCGTTTGCTTTTGATCCCTTGATCAGAAATCATAATTCTTTTGCATTTGAGCTTTGAGTTAGTCAGTTGTTTCTATAATCTGATCCCCTTGCACCCTTTCTTCAACTGATTGTGTGCCGATGCTCACATCATCTCCGCTATGGACCGTCTGATCCTTTATTGGATTATTATTCGACAGTGTCCTCCTTATTCGATAACCTCGTGATCCTTTCCTCTGATACATAATGCTTTTGGCAAATTGTATCCTCTGTTTTCTCAACCATGCTCTGTTTTCGAGCTGGTGATATTTACGATTGAAGCTTGTGGTATATGTTTCCACGATACCCTGACGGGTTGAACCTATGCCTTTCTTAATCTGTGTGAACCCAAAAGTTTTCACGGGTCATACTCCTCTGGTAATTCACCAGGTAGGTTTTGACACTGAAATCATTTTTATCTAGAGCAGTGAATGAAAGGTTATGCATTGAAGAAGTGGGAGTCGACCTTGAACTTGTGTTCATGCCCATGGACACGATGTATATCCTATCATGGAAGCTTCTTGTAATAATAACTATCCTCCTGGATATAATATCATTTGGTATCTCTGAATTGATCCTTGCAATCGTGGTTCCGACCATATGTTCTTCTTTGATCCCATTTCTCGGGCAAGTTTAAGCACTTGTCTTGTGTGGACCAATACACCAGTCCAACCTTTACTTTGATCTACCGTCGAGTATTACACCCTGGTATCTCGGGAATATCATGGGACATCATAACTTCTTATGGGTTCTTCGTAAACTATTATCACTCGCCGGATCCAATTGTTCCTAGGTTCTGGGTTGTCGTCAACCGAGAACACCGAATAGTGAAACGAGTCCGCACTCTGATTCAATAACTCTTAAGTAAATGTTGTTGCTTACGAGTTAATAATCATTTAAGTCATTCCTAGCCTGATTGGCTATATCATCATTGTGCTAAATTTTAACTATGCTACCTGGTCCTTCTTCACAAAGCACAATTCTCGACGATGAGCTAAGCTTACATCGATTTTCCTCATCATATCATTTCTCCCTGAATAGCAAACTTGATTTCGAGTTTGTGTCATACCCATGGTTCCAATAACCATTCGCTTCATCATTCCTTTCACTTGATGTCATCGCCGATCGATTACATCTTCGCGGAGCCTCGTGACTAAATTTGTCGTGGTCATCAAACAACATTTTGATTCCTTCCAGAATATCAACCAAATGGATGATGACAGGTAACCATCCTTGTCCCTCGATGATTTGTGTTATCACCGACAACATTATTGCTTTCCCTCCAACACAAACTTGTTCGTGTTTTGTGTTATACCTGGAGAGGTACTCATATACTCATTCATGGGTTAATCCCAGATTATTACCCTTATAGCATTCGGTCGTTGCCGATCTACCCCGTTACCTATTCATAAGTACGATGAAGATCCCGAAGAAAGGATGTCGACTTCATCATGATAACCGGCAGCAAAGGAATGAAGACATCAATGTAATGGATCGACCTCTTCGAGAAGAGCAACTATGACCGAGAAGAATCGTTAGAATTTCGTAACCAGAACTTTCCCCCTTACTCCCGGTCCTAAATCTCGGGACGAGATTTCTTGTAGTGGAGGAGAATTGTGACGCCCGAATAATTAGGCTACAGTAATCCCGCACTAACGATGCCACGTCACCTCGATTACTATTACTAATCTCGTGTTAGTTCGAAACCCATTCAAATTCAAATTCAAAATAAAGCAAACAATAAAAGTTTTCAAATGTTAAAACTAAAATGTTCTGAGTGATCCAAATAATGCATAGGTAATTATAATGGAGAAACCACACTTTAATAAAATGTTTAAATATTCAACTGATAATAAAGCAATAGTAAAAACTATTATTTAAATACCTTTAAATAATAAATAATTACAAAACTATTTTATTTAGTTACCCAAATTGATGTGGCAGTAGTAAATATAGTAATACTAATTTAGGAACCATTTGTGTATTTTAAAAAAACTATAACCGTTTTAGAAATAAAAGAAAATGAAAAGGAAGAATAAATAAAATAAAAGGAAAATACAAAACAGAAAACAAAAGAGAAAGGGGGAAAAGAACCCCCGCTTCCCCACCGGGCCTCGACCCAGTCGGCCACCCCACCAGGCCGGCCCAACACCCCCCACTACACCTACCCCACCTCCCAGAAACCCTAACCCCCCACTACACACGACACCCACTCCCCTCCTCGTTCCTTCCCCCTCCCGCACGATCTGGATCGGGGGCATGCCCCGCCCCCGATGCGGTCGCTCACCGCCCGTCGCCCCTCGCACTGGATCGCCGCCCGGACCGCCGTCACTGCTCGCCGGATCCGCCGCTTCGCATCCCCGTCCTCCTCCCCAACGGCCTCCACCTCGTCATGCCAGACTGCCCCGACCCCGTCGCCCGGTCGTCTCCAACCTCCACCTTGCGCCCCGCTGCCTAAGACCCTACGACCCCGCCGTGAGCTCCGGCCTCCCTTCCTCTCTTCCCTGGTTCTCGGCCACCGGCACCGCCCGCTGCCGTTGCCTCCCCCGCACCCACTCTCGCGCACCCCCTGCTTCTCCTCCCTCGCCGCTGCCGCCGGCGACCGCAGTCGTCGCGCCCCTGCTTCCCCCCGCTCTACTCCGCCTCCGGCTGCGGCCAAGCCAGCGCCGACAGCCTTCCGCTCGCCCCTCCCCTTGCGCGCCCCACGCCCGCTCTGCCATCGCCGCAGCCACCCGAGCCCCGTCGCCACAGACCTCGCCACCGTCGCTACCGGCCATCTCCGGCCACGCCACCGCCACCGCCGGACGCGCCGCACTGCGACCGTTCTAGGGAGTCCACCCGCGCGATGAACGACCCCCTGTGCGCCGTTTCCGATGAGATCCAGCACCGTTGTCGCTCTGTAGCTCGTTGTCGGCGCTAATCCGGTGACGTAGCTATCATTAGCCAGTAATTTCCCCCTAATCAATCACTGACGCCAGGGGCCCACCCACTAAACTAACACTGTTTTGAAAATAAACCTATTAATAAACTAGAGTATGACATGTGGGGCCTAGCCCCTGGAACGTTTATAAAAAAAGATTAAAAGGAAATAAAAAAATATATTAATTAATTAATTGGTTAATTAAATTAATTAACTTAATTAATCCTAATTTGATTAACCTAATTAACTACTTAACCTAATTAACTACTGTTAATTAACAGTATAGCCAATGACAGGTGGGCCTGCTGTCCAGTTTGACCAAGTCAAACTGCTGACTGGACTAGCCTAGTCATTGACAGGAGGGTCCCACTAGACCCCTTTGACCAGTCAACGGTCCCAGTTGACTGTTGACTGGGAAGTCAACTGGGCCCCACCTGTCAGCCCCTTTAGTACATTGTTGTGTACAAGCTGTGGGTACACTTAGCAATTTCACCTTTAATTTTAAATAAATAATTAAAATCAGAAAATGATTTAAATCTTTAGAAAATCATATCTTTTAATCTGTAATTCGGATGAAAATACTTTATACATGAAAGTTGCTCAGAACGACGAGACGAATTCGAATACGCAGCCCGTTCATCCGCCATGCATCCCTAGCATAGCGAACACGCAACTTTCCCCCTCCGTTTCATCTGTCCGAGAACGCGAAACACCGGGAATACTTTTCTGGATGTTTCCCCCCTTCACCGGTACCACCTCGTACCGCGTTAGGGCACACCTAGCACCACGCTTTGTCATGTCATGCATGGTCTTGCATTTGTTTGCATTATATTTATTGTTTCTTCCCCCTCTTCTCTCGCTAGACACCGAGACCGACGCCGCTGCTACCCAGTACGACTATGGTGTTGACGACCCCTCTCTCTTGCCAGAGCAACCAGGCAAGCCCCCCCCCCTTTGATCACCAGATATCGCCTACTCTTCTCTATACTGCTTGCATTAGAGTAGTGTAGCATGTTACTGCTTTCCGTTATTCCTATCCTGATGCATAGCCTATCCTTGCTAATACTGTTGTTACCATTACCTGCTATCCTACTACTTAGTATAGGATGCTAGTGTTCCATCAGTGGCCCTACACTCTTGTCCGTCTGCCATGTTATACCACTGGGCCGTGATCACTTCGGGAGGTGACCACGGGCATATACTATATACTTTACACAGTTACCTTACCTGTGATACTGTTCGGAGATGGGGGCTGAAGGGGCAGGTGGCTCCATCCCGGTAGAGGTGGGCCTGGGTTCCCGACGGCCCCCCGACTGTTACCTTGTGGCGGAGCGACAGGGCAGGTTCAGACCACCTAGGAGAGAGGTGGGCCTGGCCCTGGTCGGCGTTCGCGGATACTTAACATGCTTAACGAGATCTGGGTATTTGATCTGAGTCTGGCCATTTGGTCTATACGCACTAACCATCTACGCGGGAGTAGTTATGGGTATCCCGGCGTCGTGGTATCAGCCGAAGCCTTCGTGAAGTCAGCGACTGAGTGGCGCGCGCCGGATTGGAACGTAAGCCTGCTCTTGTATTAAGGGGGCTAGTTCTGCTTCCGGCCGCGTTCGCAACGTGCAGGTGTGCTAAGGGCGATGGGCCCAGACCCCTGTGCGCTTAGGTTTAGACCGGCGTGCTGACCTCTCTGTTGTGCCTAGGTGGGGCTGCAACGTGTTGATCTTCCGAGGCCGGGCATGACCCAGGAAAGTGTGTCCGGCCAAATGGGATCGAGCGTGTTGGGGAATGTGGTGCACCCTGCAGGGAAGTTAATCTATTCGAATAGCCGTGATCTTTGGTAACAGGACGACTTGGAGTTGTACCTTGACCTTATGACAACTAGAACCGGATACTTAATAAAACACACCCTTCCAAGTGCCAGATACAACCAGTGATCGCTCTCTCACAGGGCGACGAGGGGAGGATCATCGGTTAGGATTATGCTATGCGATGCTACTTGGAGGACTTCAGTCTACTCTCTTCTACATGCTGTAAGACGGAGGCTGCCAGAAGCGTAGTCTTCGAAAGGACTAGCTATCCCCCCCTTATTCCGGCTTTCTGCAGTTCAGTCCACCTATGATACCCTTATTCCATTTGATACCAATGCATACATATGTAGTATAGCTCCTTGCTTGCGAGTACTTTGGATGAGTACTCACGGTTGCTTTCTCCCTCTTTTCCCCCTATCCCTTCTACCTGGTTGTCGCAACCAGATGTTGGAGCCCAGGAGCCAGAAGCCACCTTCGACGATGACTCCTACTACACCGGAGGTGCCTACTGCTACGTGATGCTCGCTGACGACGACCAAGAGTAGTTAGGAGGATCCCGGGCAGGAGGCCTGCGCCTCTTTCGATCTGTATCCCAGTTTGTGCTAGCCTTCTTAAGGAAAACTTGTCATCAAATCATGTCATCATCATAATCATCATCCAACACAAAGTGGTCTCTCGTCATCATCTCGAAAATAGCGATACAAGTCTCGAATGATATGAAAATACATCGTCATCCATCTAAACAATGATATACGAGAGAAGAGCTATCACTTTGAGAACTTGAGTTCGTATCCCTCTTTCGCATTAGCGTGAACCTCTAAACTAACTACTTCCTGTCGCTCGGAAACCGGAAGGGCCTGACACTCCGGCCACTTGTCGTATATATACTCCTGGCATAGCACTTCTTCGCCATCTATGATCTATGCACCTGCATCATCACATGAGTCGATGATGTGCAACATATATAGTTGAGCAACAGAAAGAGACAGACTTGGCAAAAATAAAAACAACATATCATAAGCATAAATAACAAAGTTCATCGTACCCCAAAATGCCCTAACTAGAGTGATTTTCGCTAGTCGAGGAGGAGGACGATTTAATTACATCACAAATAAAGTTTCACCGTGCATAACTCAAAGTTTTGTCATACAGAAAGTATGGACTAAACGAACACATTGTCATATATCGACAATCACTCCAACATGTCATTCCATCCATCCAAGTCAGGGAGATAGTCCCCGAGCCTAGTGAAAGGCTTCAGGTCGAGACGCTGAGAGGCTATCCATGTTCGGACGTCTTCCCGCGACATTTTTCCTTCTCCGTAGAACATCCCTATTTTTCCGACGACCTCCTTCATGATGATTTGGGCAAGTTCGCGTTGGATGTTATAGAACTCAGCTCGAAGTCGATGATCCTCGATATCTCCTATGTCCTTTGCCCATTGCAGAATATGGGTATTGCCGGAAGAAGGTGCCATGCGAAGGTTCTGGTGATCCCGTCTGTACTCCAGCATGTGGTGTAGGACATAGAATCCATCATTAAGAGAATCGTCCGGTTGCTGGATGCAGCAGAAGTTGGTCTTATGGCCGAAGGCGACCCTGCCGCCCCTCATCTTCTTGTCCCTGACCTCTCCACCCAGTGATTGGTAGTGATACATAGCACTGTCGAGAACATCCTTGATGTGGGTGTAATCCTTTTTGTGAATGTTCTTCGACGTGTCCAAGTAAAGAGCGTGGGAGAATCGGGGGTAGAGGATGATGAGGACGGCGTGCCCGCCGCTGCATAAAATTAGTCCTCAAATTAATTAGCCTCCACCGTGCAAATGAATGATTGAAATCGAAGGAAGGATAGCAGCGCGGATGACTTACACGGGATGATAAGGCACGAGAATCTCCCCCTTGTCCTTATTGGTGAGCATGAAACTGACGATGTAATCCCTCGCGTATTCACGGTGATTTGCGCAGACTCCCAAGAAGCCCTCGTCCATGTAGTACGGGTCAGCGACACAGATATGAGATATCTGCTCAACCCCGATGATGTAGTTCATGTGCAAGGCATAAGGGCGGACAAACGTAAAATCCAGCTTCTTCACGTGAAACATGTCGAATATGTAATCGAATCGGAGGAAGAACTTATCCGCTGGGAAGCTCTCGACGTACGACATTTGCCGCGGAACGTTAACCACGTAGAGTGGGTATCCTGGATCTTTCAAGGCGATGAGGTCTTTCTCTACCCGCAGCACATCGTCATGAAGTATCTTTAGATCACCGAATCTGGCTCGTAGCGCTGTTGCAGGTAGGATTGGTTGACCGGGGATATCTATACGGTCCTGAAGCCGAGGCTACTGAGGCGGCTGGATCATAGAAACAGCTTTTTTGCCTTTCCTCGCTCTCTTCCTAAACTTCTTTACTACCGGAAGGTCATCCATAATATGTTGAGACGGCAATTCAGGCACCGACTCATGACGCTCAAACCCTGAGGAGGCGCCAGTATAGACATACTGTTCAGCAGCGCCATCGTCGTCCTCATCCTCATCCATGGCGACATCATCAGCGACTAATGGAGCCTCCTCCTTACCCCGTCCGCTATAACCCAACCCGACACCCGACGCTAATTGGGTAGGTGGGGTGTTGATGTTCATACCTTGCTGAGGCTGCGTGCTCGTGGGTGTGCCCCCAGCCGCCTCCAGACGAAGCAGACTCTTTGGCCACAACAGGACCCACCCAGCAGTGCAACAATCACCAAGCCGCCGCGGTGTCTCGTCGTCAACAATCACCAAGCCGCCGCACTCGATATGTCCTAGTTTGTAGCACAAGTCATGCCGAAATTCACGGAAAATTTTGGCATGAGCTTTGCTAAAAAGTGGACAAATCGAGAACCTGAAATTTGCCGGAAAAGAAATGAATCAACATTTCGGCAAAACATAGGCCACTAAGCATCATTCCCTGCAAACAGTGTCCAAATATACACGAGCAACCACATGTGCAAACAGTGTAGAAGAAAATTCATTTAACTACTAATAGAACAAAATTCAGTTAACTTTAGTGCTCTATAATGATGAAAGGAAAAAAAATTCAGTTAACTACTAATTTCATTCATTTAGGTTATTCATTTAACATCACCTAATTAACCTACTGTACCAATACTACTAGCAGCACTACTAACCTAATTAACCTAGCAAAACTCTAGTGCCCTAACTGAAAATCATCTAATTAACATCTAATTTTTTCTCTAAAATACAGAGAGAGATGAGTGAGGGGGAGGGGTGGGGGACTTACAGAGAGGGGAGAGACGGTGGCGGGGAGGTGCTCGGTGACGGAGGCAGGGGCGGAGAGGGCGGGCTCGGGCAAGGGCGGTCCTGGGCGGGCTCGGGCGGCGGTGAGGTGGAGGGCGCCGACGGTGACGTGGAGGGCGGCCTTGGGCGGTGGCTGTGAGGCGGAGGGCGGCCTCGGGCGGCGGCGGTGAGGCTGAGGGCGGCCTCGGGCGGCGACGGTGAGGCTGAGGGCGGCCTCGGGCGGCGGCGGCCTCGGGCGGGGGCGATGAGGAGACGGCGGCGAGGGCGGGGGACGATTTGGGGAAGAATTGGTGGCCGGGGGGCGGGGTGGGGGGAAACCGCTGTTTAAGTGAAACGTAACGGTAGCGCGTTACTGAAACCGCTGCTGCTATTCCTTTCTCCTTTTTTCCCTTTTTTCTTTTATTTTTCTTTACATTTTATTTTTCCATTTCTCTTTTTTCTATTTCTTTCATTTTCATTTACTTTTCTACTTGTTTTTCACTTTATTTTATTTCTGTTAGCAGCAACGCTTTACACGTAAGCGCGCTGCAGCTAAGGAGATTAGCAGTAGCGCTGGGCCATTATACGCGCTACTGCTAGATTGGGCTAGCCATGTGCGCCCAGTTCAAACGTAGCAGCAGCGCTTTTCGCTAGTACGCGCTACTGCTAAAGTCATAGCAGTAGCGCGGTTTATTTACGCGCGCTGCTACTAAGTAGCAGCAGCGCTTGATTTTGTACAGCGCTACTGGTAAAATTCTGTGTATAGGCTTTTCCCTAGTAGTGAAGAATCAATGTCATTTCTGCGCCGAAATTGATAGTGATGGGCTACTCGTCTGACAAATGCTCCGAACTTGTTATTGGATCCACACACGTTTAGGTATAACAACCGCCTTCTAACTCTCCTTCCACAAATTAACATTATTTCTAATTTTGAAGATGTTTGTTCATCTATCATTTAGAAAACGATTCCAACAAGCTTGACCCCAAAACTGTGCACAGTGAAGGTCTTGGCACTAGAATCTATCGGGCCCGACCTGGAGCAAGTTGTTAGTTTCCTGAGATGCTTTCCATGCCTGGAGAACCAATATATCGAGGTGATTTTCCTTCCTGTTAAATTTTAACCATAAGGGAGTTCAATTTGTGACACCTTTTTCCAAGTTTACAATGACAATGTACTATGATTTCTGAAGGTTCTCTTGGAAGATTTCAGTACATACACGTCCCCCCCATATTCGTTGCTTGATCCATACGGTTACAATCAATAAGCATTTCTCCTTTGGATTCATCTATACTAGTTTTATTATGGAACTTTTCATCCACTCCAACCTCTTGTGAAGAAGGCTACATTTTTCTATAATGTAAAAAAATGCCCATGTTAATCATGTCAGATCAAAGATGGCATGTTGGTGCATTTTAAAAATCCTGCAAACCAAATAGCTAGGCCTGTAGTAATGTTCAAAACTGCATGTAGGCACTAACATGTTTTCTTATTTTGCGGATAAGATTACGCGCAGTGGTGGATAATGTGATACAGTATAACAATCACGTCGAATGCCTAGATCTGCATCTCTCAGAAATTACTTTGAACTCCTATAGAGGGACCTTACCGGAAATTATATTCGCCAGGTTCTTTGTTCTCAGAGCAAGGGTGCTGAAGGAAATGAGGTTTTCCCTATATTTATTTTGCAAAAATGAATGGTTTGTTGATCAGCGTCGGCGCCTGCGGCAGAATGGAGTAGGCTCCAAAAATGTTGAATTTCATTTTGGAACTTCACATGACAGAGTAATCGGAAGTCATCATGTCAACCCCATACATGACTTCTCAGTGGCTGACCCCTTTGTAAAAATTGTGAGGTTTCGAAGCCAGACTTAGAAGCGGTGATATTAGTGTGAACCTCTCTGATATCCATGTTCAGCGGATCAGCGCGAGCATTTGCAGCTGATGAGCTGAATTTCATTTCTAATATCAGTTTGAACCTTGTAATATTCGAATTTGAGCCATATAACTCTGGAATTTGAACCTTGTAACATTTTGAGCTTTTGTGGTACAATCGTTGAAATGGCATCGTATGAGACTCGTCTATTGCTAGCACTATTTTGACCTTAATATGCAATGATCTTAGATTTAATTAACGATTCTTGAATCAGTTTACCTTGTCGATCTCACAGCACACGATCTGTATAGCTAATTCGACTGCGATCTTCGACATTATTGCACATAGTTGGTTTCTTCCACCGTGTGCACTGTAGAGTGCAGAATTAATTATCGCACACGAGTGTCCATCATCACCCTTCTGTGTAACTTTGACCTCATCACCCAAGGGTAAACTTATGACCAAAGTCATTCCACACACTTCGTTTTTACAAAGCTTTTTGCCAAAAAACGCCCACAATTTGTCCCTCTTCTAGCCGACGTGTGGCCAAACTAGCCGGGTGGGAAGCTTGCGTGGTAAACAGCGGGGTAGCGCGGGAGTAGGCTCACCGACGATAGATTTGGCGCCTCTTCGAGCACACGCGTGCGGTGCGGTTGTTGTCAAGCGTGCACTGGAATCCTCCGGTATGAACGTCGTGACAAGACGTGGCGATTACAGGCCGGCCGACCCCCATTTATTACAGCGGCCATTTAACCTACCCTTGTGTCTCTTCAACCTTTCGATCGCGCCCCACCATTGCAACAAGCGCACCCACCACGAGAAATTCTTAGAGGGAATCCTACGCGGCTCCAATGGCGCTCCGAGTGGTTGCCGACGATGAGCAGCAGTTCACCTTGTCGATCTCACAGCACACGATCTGTATAGCTAAATCGACTGCGATCTTTGACATTATTGCACACAGTTGGTTTCTTCCACCATGTGCACTATAGAGCACAAAATTAATTATCGCACTCGAGTGTCCATCATCACCCTTCTGTGTAACTTTGATCTCATCACCCAAGGGTAACTTATGACCGAAGTCATTCCACACACTTCGTTTTTACAATGCTTTTTGCCAATAAACGCCCATGATTTGTCCCTCTTCTAGCCGACGTGTGGCCAAACTAGTCGGGCAGGAAACTTGCGCGGTAAACAGCGCGGTAGCGCGGGAATAGGCTCACCGACGATACATTTGGCCCTCTTCGAGCCCACGCGTGCGGTGAGGTGTTGTCAAGAGCACTGGAATCCTCCGCTATGAACGTCGTGACAAGATGTGACGATTACAGGCCGGCCGGCCCCCATTTATTACAGCGGCCATTTAACCTACCCTTGTGTCTCTTCAACCTTTCGATCGCGCCCCACCATTGCAAGAAGCACATCCCACAACGAGAAATTCTTAGAGGGTATCCTGCGCGGCTCCAATGGCGCTCCGAGCGGCTGCCGGCGACGAGCAACAGTTCACCATGCGTGCCGTGGTGGACACCCACAGAAGGTTCATGGACCTCTCGGTGGTGTACACCAATGACCAGGTTTGGGTGGAACACTCCATCCACATCATGGAGCTGTTGCTTGCCCCGGAGAAGTATAAGGTGGTCGGGTTCGACCTCGAGTACACCCGCGCTCGTGCCGGGTCTCGTCCTAAGGTCGCCGTGACCCAGATGCGCGTGCGCCACCACGTCCTCGTCTGCCACTACTGCCTGGCCACAAGGCCTTGCGAGCATTTTGCCAGGTTTGTCAACAGCCCCCACTACATGTTCGCTACAGTGGACATCACCAAGGATGTAAAGGCGCTCAAGAATTTGGGCATCGCCTGCCAGAATCTTGTCGACATCCAGGGCCAATACAAGATCTGGGGCAGCAAGGAGCATGAGAAGGACTCACTGGTTCACCTCGCCGAGGCCATCATCGACCCCTACTACAAAGACATGAAGGATTCGTGCAACAAGGACAAGCGTGCCTGGCCCTCGGCCTCAATGGAGAAACTCGACAAAGCTCACGTCGTGTACACAGCCAAGGAGGCGTACACGAGCTACGACATGTACAGGTGGACCGTTGACATGAGGAAGTGTCTCCTTCCCCAAAATGGCCAGGGATCTAGCCGAAAGCAGAGCAATGGCAAGCGTCGTCACAACAATAAGTAGATGATTAGATCCTCGTTTCTCCTACTTTAGTATGCATGTAATTGCTTTCTTTGGTGTGTGGAAATGTTATGTGTGTAGTCATTTGTGTAATTGTATGCTTAATTTGGTTATGCAATGTTGTCATTTTAAGTATATATGTTGATGCTCTGTAGACAGAGCGTAGATGCTGTACGGACAAAGAAAATCACATCGCACACGGACTAAACAGTGGAACCCGTCGGTGATGTTTTCATCAATCACTCAAAATTGTATACCAGCAATCGGTTGCTCACAACACACACGGCTTGTTAGCAGTAATCGTCTGTGTTGTTATCGGTCTTCGCACACGTTTCTGATTACAGACCTGTTTGCCTCATATCACACACATCTTGTTCATTTGAACCGTTTCTGTTCTCATGTCTCAATGCAAACAGTTCGTCCGATTGAACCGCATGTCATATATCGCATACACCTTTGATCTGGCTGACCATTTCTTTTGTGTTGCCTAATCACAAACAGTTCATCCGAGTGAACCGTATGATGTACATCGCACACACCTTCATCTGGCTGCCCGTTTCTTTTGTTCCTCCTTATCGCAAACAGTTAACTAAATTGAATCGTATGCCCTGCATCGCACACACAACTAAAATTTGAACCGTGTTTGATGAATCCTCCATCGCAAAAGTTTTGCACCTTTTTTGACGGGTATTTTACACCACCGTTTGCGATTATGGTATCGCACACAGTTTTGTCGAAGGGTCTCCGATCATAGTGTCGCGTTAGCAGCATCCTGCGGTAGTGTTTGCCTCCACCTCTTGCCTTCCAGAAATGGGCTGAGTGGGTGTGACGCCCCCGATTCAATCATACATGCAAATGTGTACGATCAAGATCAGGGACTCACGGGAAGATATCACAACACAACTCTAGACACAAATTAAAATAATACAAGCTTTATATTACAAGCCAAGGGCCTCGAGGGCTCGAATACATAAGCTCGAACACAGACTAGTCAGCGGAAGCAACAATATCATAGTACAGACATAAGTTAGACAAGTTTGCCTTAAGAAGTCTAGCACAAAAGCAACAACGATCGAAAAGGCAAGGCCCCCTGCCTAGGAACCTCCTAACTACTCCAGGTCATCAGCGGCTGTCACGTAGTAGTAGGCACCCTCGGGGTAGTAGTAGTCATCAGTGGTGTCGTCTGGCTCCCGGGATCCGTCATCTAGTCGCAACAATCAGGTATGGGGGAAAAAGAGGTAGCAAAGCAACCGTGAGTACTCATCCAAAGTACTTGCAAGACTTACATCAGATCTAAACTAAATATGCATCTGTATCAAAGGAATGGGTTGTATTTATGGACTAAACTACAGAATGCCAGAAGAGAAGGGGAAAGCCTAGCCTATCGAAGACTAGCATCTTCAAGAAGCTCCAAGCATCTTGCAGCATCAGAAGAGATAAGAGTGGCATATTATAATATTAGTAACTTTGTTGTAACATTGCCCAGAGATCACTTCCTCAACTCCCTGTGAGGAATCAATCCCGGAGCCAGCATATCCATTACATGCCTCAGCTTCCAGTATCAAGTTCTAGTTGTATCGATCAGGATACAACTCCGAGCGTCCGTTACCGTGGACCCGACTATTCGAATAGATAGAATTCTTCCCTGCAGGGGTGCACCAACTTACCCAACACGCTCGATCAACTCCGGCCAGACACACCATCAGGTCATGACTGGCCTCGGCCGATCAGCACACCGCAACCCTACCTAGCCTCGACAGAGAGGTCAGCACGCCGGTCTAAATCCTAAGCACGCAGGGGTCTTGGGCCCATCGCCCTTTGCACTCCTGCACGTTGCGTACACGGCCGGTGAGTAGACCTAGCTACCTCCTTTAACAAGGCAGGTGCTTATGCGGTCCAACCCGGTGCGCGCCGCTAAGTCGATGACGTCTGGAAAGCTTCGACTGATGCATACGATGCAGAGTGCCCATACTTATTCCCGCATGGTGGTTAGTGCGAAAAGGCCGGAGGCCTACTCAGATCAAATATCCAAACTGTTAGTGTCTTGGGAGCATGCGGTAACGAGCAGAGACTCACGATCATGTGACCACGTCGCCCCGTCTCGTAGACTTACCGGCAAGGGCTAAGAATGCCCGGCTGTGCCACCTAATTATCTCGCGGGTACCCTCCAGGTCAACCCGACTTCACAACACTTGTGGGTACCCCTCGGGGCCGACCCGATGTCATCATGATTCTGTGGTAATTGAAAGTAACCGTGTGTCTAAAACAACAAGGGGGGAACCTGAGGAATCACCCTTGACAGATTCCCACTCGATGTAACCATCAAGGTGGACTTGGAGGAATCTCCCTCGTTGGTTCACACTTGAGGGGTTGCACGACAGAGTCATTATCGGGAGTGGTCAAGGAGGAATCACCCTCGATGACCACGGCTGAATAGCTACACTACAGGGTTAACATCAGAAGTGCTGATGAGGTATCACCCTCGGCACTTGATAGTAACTCTGCAGAGTCGTACAACTAAGGGGGGTGATGTGCGGTGTCGGGGCCTGGACGTCGATCACGTTGATCGAGTCATCGAACATAAAGCGGGGCAACTGGGACAAGGTGGGGATCACTGATGGATCTCTAACCAACCTATACTAAGGAGTTTAGAATAAGCAGGTAAGGTATGAAAGCAGGTAACAAAAACAGGCTATACATCAGAGTAGGATCATACAGAAAGTATTAGCAGTTCTAATGCAAGCATAAGAAAGAAGGGAATGGGCAATATCGGAATGATCAATGGGGGTTTGCTTGCCTGGAAGCTTTGCAGATAGTTACAGATCTCGATGGTGAAGTAGTGGATCACCGGATCAACAACGGTCTCGGCGTCTACCGGAAAAGAAGTAACAGAGGGGGAACACAATAAATAACAGAGCAATCAATTACATCACAAAGCAATACATGGCAATACATTGGGCTAGGGGTGACCTAACGTGGTACTACTCGATACAAGCGAAGGGGAAAACATCCAAGAATGTTTTGCCGGAGTTTGACATTTCCAGACGGATGAAAGAGGGGAAAAGGTTCCAAGTTCATCATGCTAGAGGCACGTGACAGACGAACGGAGTGCATATCCAGATTCGTCATATTTTTCTGAGCAACTTTCATGTGTAAACTATTTTCATCCGAGTTATAGATTAATTTATATTAATTTTCAAAGATTTAAATAATTTCTGTGATTTCTGGATTTTCTTGCATTAATCCGAATTGACGAAGTCAAATTGATTAGTCAAAAGGAGAAGGTGCGGCCCACATGGCATAGGCTGTACTTAAACAAATAAATAAAACTAACCTAATTAAATAGGACCCACATGTCATCTATACATAGGCTAAATTAGCACTAAACTACTACTAAGCTATACCTAGACTAATTAAACAAGGGTCGGCCATTAGCCCAGCCGGCAATACGCACGACCATGTACAGGGGCCTTGGCCAGGAGCTGCAGCAGCAGAAGGCAGTAGTAGCAAGCGAGCAGTAGCATCTAATAGCAAGCAGCGGCAGGAGTAATCAGCAGCACAGAACGGCAGCAGTACACAACGGCATCAGCTTGAGCAGCAGCAGTATGCAGCGGCAACAGTAGCAAGCAGAGCAGCGTGGCGGCAGAACAGCAAGGCAGCAACAGCAGGCACGGGAGTAGGTGCCGCGGGGAAGTAGCTGCGACAGCAGGCGAGGCTGCGCGGCGGGGCAGTGCAGGGGGCCGCGGCCATGGACGAGGCCGTGGGGAGGCAGCTGCTGCGCAGCAGTACGCGGACGCGCACACACGCGCGGACGAGTCGGGCACGACCCCGGGCGACAGCAGGCGCGTGCGGGAAGAAGGGGAATTGGAGGAGGGGCTCACAGATCAGGTAGGGCGGGTCGGTGGGCTCGGGGAGGCGCTGATGATGGCAGATCGACAGCGACAAGCTTCGGCGACCAACGGTGAAGATGAAGACGGTGGCGATGATGGGGCGGCTCCCCGGCGCGATCTGTCCCCGAAGCCAACGTAGACGATGACGGAGGTCCTTCTGGACCAGAGGACGGCGAACGGGCGTCGGTGGCCATGGTGGTTCGCGGCGGTGTGCTCCTGTACGTGGCTAATAGCTCGATCCAGAGCGAGGGAGAGGAGGAAGAGGGGGAAAACAACTAGGGTTCGATAGAGGGGGTCAACGGAGTTTTGTAGGGCGGCGGTGGTGTGTCGGATGGCCGCCACGCAAGGCATGGCGCGGCCATGGCCTACAGACGGTAGCGACGACCTCTCGACCTCCTATAGCGAGGAGGGAGATGATTCGGTTGGGCTGGGCCGACCAGTGATGCAAGGTGGGCCAAAGTGCCAGTAGGAAAGGCCCTTTCTTATTTTACTGTTTCCTATTTAAGTTAAAGTTAGTGTTTTGCATTTTATTTTTGTACCAAAAGATATTTGTTACATATGAGATTTTGCATATAAATATTAGACACCATTACAGGGTTGCACAATAAGTTCGGGCCAAAAGGGAGTTGTTCAAATTTAGCTTTGAATTTAAATTCGTATATTAAATGTTGCTAGCCCTATTTTAAATAGGTCAAGGGCATCTTATTAACTCAAATAATGTTTGTTTCCTCATGAAAATTAGTTAATGAATATTTGCAATATTATGAACATTTTTTTTGAAAAAATATTATTTTAAACTTGAGTTTGACTTGAATTTTGATCAAGTGATAATTGGATTAGTAAAATGGTCATGGACATGGCATCATTACGGTGAGGTTACTATAGCATGAGCCTCGGGGTATTAAAGTGGGCCTCTAGGATTTATTAGGAATTTCTGAAATTGCTATTGGGGCTGGCCCAAAGTAGACTAATTCCAGCAAAAAGGTATACGTATTGTACCATAATGTGAAATAACAGTCCATAATGCAATAAATATCAACTTAAAAGCATGATGCAAAATGGACGTATCAGAGAGGTGCTTTGTGATGGGTTCAATCTTGTGGTGTCCTCATCCAGTGACAATAGGGGTAGCGAGGCACGTATTGTATTGTAGCCACTAAGGATAAAAAGATGGGGTTTTCACCATATTTATTGGATCTACCCCTCTACATCATGTTATCTTGCTTAAAGCGTTACTCCGTTCTTATGAACTTAATAATCTAGATGCATGCTGGATAGCGGTCGATGTGTGGAGTAATAGTAGTAGATGCAGAATTGTTTCGGTCTAGTTGTCACGGACGTGATGCATATATTCATGATCATTGCCTTAGATATCATCCTAACTTTGCACTTTTCTATCAATTGCTCAACGGCAATTTGTTTACCCACTGTATGCTTTCTTCAAGAGAGAAGTGTCTAGTGAAACATATGCCCCCTGGGTCTATTTGCCATCATATATTTTCAGATCTATAAAACCAAAAATACCTTGCTGCAATTTATTTATATTTACTTTATTTTTGCCTTTTACTTACCTTTTATATCTATCTCTATTAGATCTCACTCTTGCAAGTGACCGTGAAGGGATTGACAACCCCTTTTTCACGTTGAGTGCAAGTGTTTGTTAGTTTGTGCAGGTGCATATATTGGGGACTTGCTTATGCCTCCTACTAGATTGATACCTTGGTTCTTAACTGTTAACTGAGGGAAATACTTATCTCTACTTTGCTGCATCACCCTTTCCTCTTCAAGGGAAAAATCAACTCAAGCTCAAGAAATAGCAAGAAGAATTTCTGGCGCCATTGCTGGGGAGGTTCTACATCAAGCCTACCAAGTACCTATCATAAAATCTCATCTCTTGCATTACATTATTAGTCATTTGCCTTTCATTTTCCTCTCCCCCACTTCTAAAACACTTTCAGAAAAACACAAAAATATTTTCCTTTTTATTCGCCTTCTTTTCGTTCATCTTTTTGTTTGCTTGTGTGCTAGATTGCTTGCTTTGTCATGATGTCTCAAGAAAATACCATGCTGTGTGACTTTTCCAATACTAATAATAATGATTTTATTAGTACTCTGATTCCTCCCACCACTAGTGCGGAATCTTATGAAATTAATGCCGCTTTGTTGAATCTTGTTCTGAAAGAACAATTTTCTCGTAGTCCTAATGAAGATGCCGCATCCCATCTAAATACTTTCGTTGAGTTGTGTGATATGCAAAAAAAAGATGTGGATAACGATATTGTTAAATTGAAGCTATTTCCGTTCTCACTACGAGATCGTGCTAAAACTTGGTTTTCATCTTTGCCTAAAAATAGTATTGATTAATGGAATAAGTGTAAAGATGCTTTTATTTCCAAGTATTTTCCGCCCGCTAAGATCATCTCGCTTAGGAACGATATAATGAATTTTAAGCAACTTGATCATGAACATGTTGCACAATCTTGGGAGAGTATGAAATTGATGACAAGGAATTGCCCTACTCATGGTTTAAGTTTATGGATGATCATACAATTTTTTATGCCGGATTGAATTTTGCATCTAGAAATCTTTTAGATTCCGCCACGGGACGTACTTTTATGGAAATCACATCAGGATAAGCTACTAAACTCCTAGATAATATTATGGAAAATTACTCTCAATGGCATACCGAAAGATCTTCTACTAGTAAAAAAGTTCACACGATTGAAGAAATTAATACTTTGAGTGGAAAGATGGATGGACTTATGAAATTAATTTGGTAGTAGGAGTGCTCCTATTGATCCTAATGATATGCCTTTCTCCACCTTGATTGAGAATAATAATGAATCTATGGTTGTGAATTTTGTTGGTAGGAACAATTTTGGTAATAATGTGTATAGAGGAAAATTCAACCCCTAGGCAGTTTCCTAGTAACTCCTCTAATAATTATGGTAATACCTACAACAATTCTTATGGAAATTATAATGAAATACCCTCTGGTCTTGAGAACAATCTTAAAGATTTCATTAATTCTCGAAAGATTTTCAATGCTATGGTTGAAGAAAAATTGCTTAAGATTGATGATTTGGCTAGAAACGTCGATATAATTTCTCATGAGATTGATTCTTTTTAGATTAGATCTATGCCACCCAAGATTGATATTAATGAATCTCTGAAAGCTATTAAAATTTCTACTAATGAAAGTAGAGAGAGACACGCTAGGATGCGTGCTAAGAGAGATTGGCTAGAAAAATCATGTTCTTCTAGTTTTTGTGATAACAATGATGAAGATATTAAAGTGATTGGTGTGACTCCTATTGAATAATTTCTTGCTAATATAAAACTTGATAAATATGGTACTGGAGATGAGTCAACTTTAGCTAGAAGGCGTCCCAATAATTTGGAGGGTGAAGATCTTAATGAAAAAGTTGATAAAAGTGGGATTGGAGAGGTCAAAACTATAGGTAGCGATGAACCCACTCTTTTGAATTTCAAGGATTTTAATTATGATAATTATTCTTTAATAGATTGTATTTCCTTTTTGCAATCCATGCTTAATTCACCTCATGCTTATAATCAAAATAAGGCTTTTACTAAACATATCGTGGATGCTGTGATGAAATCATTTGAATAAAACTTGAGTTGGAAGTTTCAATCCCTAGAAAGCTTTATGATGAATCGGAACCTACTATTACAATTAAAATTAGGGTTTTTTACATCTGTGTCCCTGGTTCCTTAGCTCTACTCGTCCATCCCCACACTCTTAACTTTTCCTCAGTTTTCCCCACTCCCTTGCCCGAAACCCTCAGAAGAGGTCACAACGGACGTCGCCGTCGGGTCAGTGCTTTGACCGTTAATTCTGACGAGTGGGGCCGCGTTGGGGGCGTAGCTGTTCAACCATTGGGCCATGGTTTCATTGGGTCGTCCCTTGCATTAAACGCATGCGCGCGCCGCGACGACAGAAGCCTGATATGCATGCACCCAACAAACCTGCCTGCATGCGTCGATGCGCCGACCGAGCCTGCATATGCTGATGCGGGCCACCATGATGCACTGACCGAGCCGCTTTCGTGCACGCCAGCCGTCACGGATGCAGCGACGGTCGCTGCCACTGGTTCCTCTCTTCTCGCACACTTGTGTCCTCGATTTAGAACATCATTTTTTATGATCAGTTGCAGCATTTTCGATCCACTCGCATCTGCACCTATTTTGCTAAGACAAATAAATTGAACAAATATGTTGTAGTTGCATGCACTAGCTAGGTGGCTACATATTTGTGGCTTGTGTAAGAAAAGAAGGGTTCGTTGTGGCTGCATGCACTAGGTGGTTACTAACAAAGCAAGCTCTCTAAGAAATCAATCAACATACACGTAGATAGCGCCAACAAGCCCATAGCACGATCACATAGTTGAAACTAGGAAGAACTTCATAATAGAATAGATAGAAAACTTAATAATAGAACTTCATAAAAGGGCCAACAAGCCCATAGCATCTCTCACATAGTTCAATGGGATTACAACTTAACATAACATAGACTCAAAAAAAGAAAAATAGATAGAGGGTTTAGAACCCTAGACGCCGCCTTCTCCACCTCGCTCCTCCTCCGGGCGCCCTTCACTGCTCCTCCGTGGTGTTGTCGATGGGGTACGGAAGAGTGTGCATGCGGGACGCGATGGGGAAGATGTTGGTGTACTTCGTGAACATGTTGTGGGTGGTGAAAGCGATGAACTCGCAGCCACACCAAAACACCTGGCCGAGGAGGTAGAAGGCGTCGAATGTGTTGGTGAAGTGGGCAAGGAGAGAAACCACCACCCCGTTTTGGATGACCTCCTCGACGCGGAACATCCTTGGAGATCCCCGCGGGAGGTGGTGGTAGCCGGACGCGAGGAAGAACTCGGTGAAGTTCCTTGCGGTCCTCCACCTTGATATAGCCCACACACATAGTGGGCGCTCAACGTACATGCCAGGAGGGTAGAGCCTCTCCGGCACGGTGGGTGGGAAGTGGTAGGTTGGTCCGGTGTACTGCATGGCTGAGGATGTGCTAGAAGAACGAGAAGTGGTCGAAGAGCAAAAAGGGCAGATGGCAGAGAGGATGGGAGATGGATGAGGGATGGCAGAGGCAGAGGGTGGCTTAAATAGCCGTAGTGCTACATGTTATTTGGCCATGGCAATAACGGGGTCAAATGTGAAGTAACCCGTTTTCAAAACCACCGCAACATCGGAAGTGTACACGCATGGGAAACAGTGGTTTGAAAAAGAAGAAGAAAAAGAAGCTAATTGCACGCGTGGGAATCCGTGGTCATATATATTATATGAACAAAAAGAGACCATTTTTTGAATAGTTTGTGGCCATTTTGCATGATAAAAATAAATTTGGCCCTTAAAAATTTGGTCATTTTCTACGCAATGTGAATTGATTTAGAACGATGCAAAAATACAGAGCCAGCACGTTCACAAAAACCAGAGCAAACAATGCAAAAATACAGAGCCAACACGTTCACAAAAAACAGAGCAAATGATGCAAAAAAACGACGTAATTCGACGGCCCAACCAGAGCTTGGTTTCCTTTTGGGCCCAATAACAATGTTTTTTGGCGGAGTCAGTGGTGGGCGAGCAGCCGAGCACAACCAATAGGATCACCTCTCGTGGATCGCCCCACGATCCAACGATGCAGAGCCGTCCTTGTGATCCAACAGCGCGGAGCCTGCACGCAGCCAGCCCACCTAACTCCTTCTAGAAGACCAGATCTGAGGATTGTCGCTTGGCGCGAGGGTATGATCGGATGGCTGGCATTGGGAGCAAGAGTTAGGCGAAACCCCGCAGGGTTTAGAGGGGTTTTGAGCTGGTCAACGGGTTTCGAAGGCTTTGACTGAGCATAAGTAATTTCAAAAAAATCGAAAAAATATGAAACCTTCGCTGTTCGTCGTTTTATAAGACAAACTAAAGAGGAAAAATACTAAACTTGGTCTATGGTCATTTTCATGAAAAACCCTAGGTGGCACGAATGAGGTCAAATGAGCACCATTAGTTTAAAAAAAATCAAAAATATATATATAACCTGCACACAATGTTGTCTTATGTGACATGTTACCAACCAAAAATCATAAACTTGGTCTATGGTCATTTTCATGACAAAACCTTCACACATATGAGCTATCATGTACATGATTTCTTGAGTTCAAGGAGAGGAGGTGGTGTTACCTTCCGTTTTTGAAAAATTTTAAAAAATGAAAAAAATCACCAGAGCTTTGTTTTAAAGTGAATAAGAAGGATCTGAAGTTAGTTTTTCATTTTCATATTTCAAAACATGTTTTTAATAGTTTTTATAGTAAATCATATGTTTTCAAAAGAAAATGTAAAAATATGAAGATTGATTCAAAAAATAGTGAGACTTCGAATCTACACTATGGAAAGTGAATATGTGTTAATAAAAAATCATTTGGCTCATTTAGAGTAGGTTCAAAAAAACTTGATTACAAATGGGTTGTTCACCCTATCCTGTGAGCTCATTTGGAGCACATTTTCTCAAATTCAAATTTATTTGACCTCCTCTAAATCACTTCAAATTTTGCACACATAATCTCCTACACAAACATAGATAGTCCCTAGATAGTTTGCCAAGGTTTTACTTGTTTTTGCATTTTCTTGAATTTGTACTGTCCAGGTTTGCCAAGGTTTACATGATCTCATTTGGAGCATGCATTTGATTTCGTACACAACATGTGTGATCATTGCAGCACCTAAGATCACAGTTCAAAACATCTAAACATAACTACCATAGATTCAGAATAGACAAATATACCACAGGCAAATTTAAGGACAGACAAATTACTTAACAGTATAACTCAGCCATCTACGAGCCACCACAACGTTTTGACATCGTCAGCCGTCGGATCAACCCCGTAACAAACCAGATCGATACAGCTTTTCACCATGTCGCGATCCATTCAACACACATGTAGTTTGGGCCGCTGCTCTGCAAACCGAGCTAGGGACCACCTCGTTTCATGGGCCGATCAGCGGCCAAAAGCCCACGTAGCTTCCGTGCGTACTCCAACTTCGAAAGAGAAACAAATCTATGCCGACGCGACTCCCCAGTCCCAGCGATGCGTGGAGATGCCGCAATTCGGCTCAGCGCCGGCGGCGGGCACTATCGCCATCGTATCTCCGCTTCCGCTATGCTCCTCTCGCCCACTTCGTTCATTCAAGTATGTTTCTATCATTCTATGCCTTACAAGTTGATCTCTTCATCCACCTATTGTTTTGTCTCTTAGACGACATTATGATCCTGATACAAGTTTTTGTAAACCTGCGTTTGGATTGTCCCTTTTATTCCTTCCAGTTCGTCCGTACAAATATCTTCTATTAAATATTCTTCTGCTTATGTCAGTCGTGCTAATGGGATGGTCGGCACCAGCAGTCCGTTCTTGGGCCCCTTGCTTCCAGATTTTCCCTATTGCTCTTGTTAGGAAGTGTTTGGATAAATCCTAGTTTCAGAATATCTATATTTGTTATTTACATTATTTTTGCAGAGCCATGCGAGATTGGTGAAGAATGTTCCGAGAAATACTTGACTGAACCATTCCACATGAACTAGAAACAATGGCTCATTGACAAGTTTTACTTATTTGTTGCACTGTTCATACTGCCAAACATTCAAACCTACTACCATAGGTCTCTCATTGTTCATAAGCATACCATGAGCTTCTACAGTGATGTGAGTTCTACTACTAGGAAATGAGATAAAAAAGGTTAGGTACGTTATGACTTATGGCAAATGAAATCTTCATTTTACCTCTGTGTATGTGTACCACTTCCTAAAATTCCAAGTTATAACAGTCATTGATAGATTATATTACTGTATGTATGCAGCTGTCTCTAACACTGAATCTGTTGCAAAGAAATTGATCAAACAAGTTCCGTTCTGCTTCTTGTACCTATAGTTACGTACATAAACCCATAAAACTTGAACACGTCGGCTAATGGATGTTGGTTTTGTATTCCCAGGTACATCAACCATTTCCCAGTCTCTCTAGCATATATTTTGCTTCAATAATAGAGACGTATCTTTGCTTCTTATCATGAATAATAGTGCAGAAAACAAATATAGCCATGCCTGCTATTGTTTTGTTAATACCACCTCTGAATACTTAGTTCGAGTTCATCAGTTTAATTTCATAAACTTGCGTGTTTGTAAGAACTTGTGATTGCATGCATTTAGGGCCTCAATTATTGACTATGTGTATGCATTCTAAGTGTATTGGTTGCACTATCTTTCAAGCTTCATGCACGGCAATATGTGTTCTGTACCCTAAATTTATTCTCTTTGACTACCAATACTTTTTCTCATGACTCTACAATATAACCTGCAAGGTAGGCGGGCGCGGCAACGCGCGCATTCACGTTCTAGTATAGATAGCAACCAGATTACTAGCATAACCAATGAGAGATTCAGTTCAACAAACCATAACCAAAGAGATCCAGTTCAACAAACCAAAAGTAACCCAACAGATAAACTTAAACATTCAGTTCACAGCATCACATCACGCTGGAGTCAGGGCCTTCGTGAGGCGGCATGCTGCCCCCTGATCATGTAGTCCTCCCCGTGAATCGCTACATCCTCCGCATGAGACAGAAGGTGATCAAAGTGGCCATCCCTTGGCTTTGGCTTGGTGGTGCAGTAGGGGCAGTGCCACTTCTTGGTCTTGCGTTTGTAGAAGGAAGCAACTCCCTTGGCCTTGATCTTCACCACCTCCTTGGCTGTGAAGGATGCAACATTGCCCTTGGACACTTCATCTTCGGAATCATACTGCACATGAATGAGTTACATTAATACATTATAGATTCATGGATACACTATGTCAAAGGAACTAAATAAACAATCTAAATTTCAAGTAGGCTTACCTCATATTCTTCATCATCACTTTCCTCTGGATCATACGGGTCGTACTGGGCCAGCTACCTCTTTCTACCCCCCCCAACCATCATCCTCCTTTACATCCATCACTAGTAAATATGGAAGCCAATTACAAATTTAGATATGCACACATGACACATTGATCATAGGGCTAATATACTCCCAATATACTATGATCATTGTTTTGCATTTTCCATTGTCATGCACACGAATTGAACAATGGAGCTAATGTAACTACATATTGTGGACAAATTTATATACTAAGGAATCAAGGGTTACTTTTGGTTATGACATTCAAATTTATATTTTGATTCATACAGTAGGATTCTGATTCTAAACATAACTAACTTCTTAATCAATGGATTCCATTTGGGCATATGACATTCAAAACCCCAATCTGAGTAGCATTCAGAAACAAAACTAATAGTGTGACGCCCCCGATTCAATCGTACACTAATCATACACGCAAACGTGTACGATCAAGATCAGGGACTCACGGGAAGATATCACAACACAACTCTACAAATAAAATAAGTCATACAAGCATCATATTACAAGCCAGGGGCCTCGAGGGCTCGAATTCAAGAGCTCGATCATAGACGAGTCAGCGGAAGCAACAATATCTGAGTACAGACATAAGTTAAACAAGTTTGCCTTAAGAAGGCTAGCACAGACTGGGACACAAATCGAAAGAGGCGCAGGCCTCCTGCCTGGGATCCTCCTAGCTACTCCTGGTCGTCGTCGGCGGGCATCACGTAGTAGTAGGCACCTCCGGTGTAGTAGGGGTCGTCGTCGACGGTGGCGTCTGGCTCCTGGGCTCCAACATCTGGTTGCGACAACCAGGTAGAAGGGATAGGGGGAAAAGAGGGAGAAGCAACCGTGAGTACTCATCCAAAGTACTCGCAAGCAAGAAGCTACACTACATATGCATGGGTAAATGTGTAAAGGGCCATGTCGGTGGACTGAACTGCAGAAAGCCGGAATAAGGGGGGGATAGCTAGCCCTCTCGTAGACTATGCTTCTGGCAGCCTCCGTCTTGCAGCATGTAGAAGAGAGTAGACTGAAGACCTCCAAGTAGCATCGTATAGCATAATCCTAACCGATGATCCTCCCCTCGTCGCCCTGTGAGAGAGCGACCACCGGTTGTATCTGGCACTTGGAAGGGTGTGTTTTATTAAGTATCCAGTTCTAGTTGTCATAAGGTCAAGGTACAACTCCAAGTCGTCCTGTTACCGAAGATCACGGCTATTCGAATAGATTAACTTCCCTGCAGGGGTGCACCACATACCCCAACACGCTCGATCCCATTTGGCCGGACACACTTTCCTGGGTCATGCCCGGCCTCGGAAGATCAACACGTCGCAGCCCCACCTAGGCACAACAGAGAGGTCAGCACGCCGGTCTAAACCTAAGCGCACAGGGGTCTGGGCCCATCGCCCTTAGCACACCTGCACGTTGCGTGGGCGGCCGGAAGCAGACCTAGCCTAGTGGCGTTCCAGTCCAATCCAGCGCGCGCCGCTCCGTCGCTGACGTCAAGAAGGCTTCGGCTGATACCACGACGCCGGGATACCCATAACTACTCCCGCGTAGATGGTTAGTGCGTATAGACCAAATGGCCAGACTCAGATCAAATACCCAGATCTCGTTAAGCGTGTTAAGTATCCGCGAACACCGACCAGGGCCAGGCCCACCTCTCTCCTAGGTGGTCGGAACCTGCCCTGTCGCTCCGCCTCAAAGATCCACACAGAGGGCCGTTGGGACAAAGGTCCTTTCAGCCCCCAATCCGTGAATCACTCGCGGGTGCTCCACAAGCCGACCCGTCTTTAGTCACCACATGTATCATGTATAAAGCATATAGTATATACCCGTGATCAACTCCCGAGTGATCACGGCCCGATAGTATAGCATGGCAGACGGACAAGGATGTAGGGCCACTGATGAAAATACTAGCATCCTATACTAAGCATTAGGATTGCAGGTAAAGGTAACAACAGTAGCAGCAAGGACAGGCTATGCATCAGTATAGGATTAACGGGAAGCAGTAACATGCTACACTACTCTAATGCAAGCAGTATAGAGAAGAGTAGGCGATATCTGGTGATCAAAGGGGGGGGGCTTGCCTGGTTGCTCTGGCAAGAGAGAGGGGTCGTCAACTCCGTAGTCGTACTGGGTAGCAGCGGCGTCGGTCTCGGTGTCTAGAGAGAGAAGAGGGGGAAGAAACAATAAATATAATGCAAGCATATGCATAGTGATGCATGACATGACAAGTTACGGCGTTAGAGGTGCCCTAACGCGGTAGTAGGTGATACTGGTGAAGGGGGATAACATCCGGGAAAGTATCCCCGGTGTTTCGCGTTTTCGGACCGGTGAACCGGAGGGGGAAAGTTGCGAGTTTGATAGGTTAGGGATGCGTGGCGGACGAACGGGCTGCGTATCCGAATTCGTCTCGTCGTTCTGAGCAACTTTCATGTTGAAAATATTTTAATCCGAGTTACGGATTAAAAGATATGATTTTCTAAAGATTTTATTAATTTCTGGAATTTAATTAATTAATTAATTAATTCAAAAAATGAATTTATGACGTCAGCATGATGTCATGCTGACGTCAGCAGTCAACAGGGTTGACTTGGTCAACCTGACAGGTGGGTCCCGTTCGTCATACTCTGTTAGTTAATTAACAATAGTTAATTAGGTTAATTAGCCATTAGGTTAATTAATCAGGATTAATTAAATTAAGTATTTATTTAATTAATTAATTAATATTTTAATTATCATTTATTTTTATTTTTAACGTTCTGGGGGGGCCTGCGGTCAGTGGCATGGCCGGTCCAGTCAGCAAGGCTGACCGGGTCAACAGGCCGGCCGGGCCCCTAGGGCCCACGGGTCAGTGACCCAGGGGTGGCCCCAGGTCGGCCACGTCGGCGGCCTGCGTTGGGGAGCTCCGGGGAGCGTTCCCGCGGCGGAGGGGCGCCAGACCTCGCCGGGATTCGCCGTCCGGCGGCAAAAATGGCCGCGGGCGGGTGCGTTCGAATGTGGAGGGGATGCCGCGTCCAACGGTGGCAGAGGCATGGCCGGACTTGGCCGGAAACGACGCCGGCGAGCGGCGGAGGCGGCGGTGGGATTCGGGACCGCGTCGGGATCGCGCTACGGGGCTAACGGGAAGGCCAGGGGGGCTGCGCGACGCGCTGAGCACAAGGGGCTCGGCCCCGTGACCATTTGGTCACTGGAAGGGCGCCGGCGACGAGATCCGCGACGGGGGCGCTCGGGTACGGAGGGGAACGAGGGGGAAGAGGAGGGGGGGCCTCGACCGAGCGGAGGAGGCGCAAGGGGAGGGGGGTACGTGGGGCGCGGTGAGCCGGCGCGAGCCGGAGCGCGACGAGCGCGGCGCCGGAGCGAGCTCCGGCCATGGCGACCGAGCGCGGGGGTCGACCCCTACGGCTACAGAGCGAAGTAGGGGAGGGAAGAGCTCACGGGGGGAGACGCGTGAGGTCTCGGAAGCAGGCTCGGGGGCGGTCGGGGGCGTCCGGCGGGGAGGAGGTCGAGGCGGCGGCCGTCCGGCGATGCGGATCCGGCGAGATGGGAGTCGGGGACGGTCCCGAGGCGACGAGGGGGGGATTCGGGCGTCCTGCGCGGCCGGTCGGGGAGGAGGGGAGGAGGACGAGCGCCGGTGGGGGTGGGGCGCCGGCGTCGGGGGCGACGGGATCGGGCGGATCCCGATCCAGATCGGCGGGGGAGGGAGGAGAAGGGGATCGGGGGGGAATGGGGTGTCGGCTAGGGTTTCCGCCGACCGGGGGGGGGGGGGGGGGTTATGGGAGTGAGGGGGGTGGGCCGGGCCAGGGGCTGGCCGGCTGGGCCAGGTGGGCTTGGCCCAGTTTGGCCAGGGGGGGGGGGGTTTCCTCCTTTGTTTTATTTTTCTTTTCTCAATTTATTTTCTCTTCTGTTTTATTTCATTTTAAAATATTCAGACACTTTATAAAAATGTGTGCACCCCACCATAATTAACCTTGTAATATTTGACAACCCCCGAACATTTTAGTTTGATCTTTTTTTGAAAACTTTTATTACCATCATAATTTTGAATTGCATTTCGAAACCATTTTGATTTAACCCGAGATTAACTACAGTGACAAAGGTGACGTGGCATCATTAGTGAGGGTTACTGTAGCTTAATTACCCGGGCGTCACAATTCTCCTCCACTACAAGAAATCTCGTCCAGAGATTTAGGAGGTAGAAGGAAAGAGTGCGGGGTATTCATCACGCAGACGATCCTCGCGTTCCCAGGTGGCTTCGTCTTCAGAGTGGTTCGACCACTGTACTTTGAGGAACTTGATCGCCTTCTGACGTGTGCGGCGTTCAGCTTGGTCGAGAATGCGGACCGGATGCTCTTTATAGGAGAGGTCCTGCTGCAATTCGAGAACTTCATGATCCACCGCTCGGATTGGATCCTTGAAGCAACGGCGGAGTTGTGACACATGGAACACATCGTGAACCTGAGAAAGGTTCGGCGGAAGCTCCAGTTGATATGCCACCTTTCCACGCCTTTCGAGAATAGTGAAGGGACCGATATAGCGAGGAGCTAGCTTGCCTTTGATCCCGAAGCGGTGAGCACCCTTCATTGGTGTAACTCGAAGATAAGCCTTTTCGCCAGGTTGATAGACCATGTCTTGGTGATGACGGTCATACTGACTTTTCTGACGTGACTGAGCAGTCTTGAGATTCTCGCGAATAATGCGAACTTGTTCTTCGGCCTGTTGGATAATATCCGGACCGAAGAGTGGACGTTCCCCAGTTTCTGACCAGTTCAGAGGGGTTCAACACTTTCGTCCATAAAGCACTTCGAAGGGGGACATCTTCAGACTAGCTTGATAGCTATTATTATAAGAGAACTCGGCATATGGAAGAGATTCCTCCCATTTCTTGCCGAATGAGATTACACAAGCTCGAAGCATGTCTTCGAGAACTTGGTTGACACGTTCAACCTGTCCTTGCGACTGAGGATGGAACGCAGTACTGAACGACAGATGAGTCCCCATAGCTTCTTGGAAACTCGCCCAAAACCTTGAAGTGAATAAGCTGCCACGGTCTGAACTGATAACCAGTGGGATACCGTGAAGTGAAACAATTCTAGCCATGTAGAGAGTAGCAAGCTGACTAGCAGTGATTGTCTCTTTGACCGCTAGGAAATGGGCAACTTTGGAAAGTCGGTCAATGACGACAAGAATAGCATCATTACCTTTCTGCGATTTGGGAAATCCAGTGACGAAGTCCATTTCAACATGGTCCCATTTCCATTCAGGAATAGAGATAGGTTGCAGAGTTCCAGCAGGCCTTTGATGCTCTGCTTTGATTCGGCGACAAACGTCACACTCAGCAACATAACGAGCAATGTCCTGCTTCATATTAGACCACCAGAATCTTTGACGAATATCCTGGTACATCTTTGTACTACCAGGATGGATGGACAGAGGCGTATCATGGGCTTCTTGCATAACCCTTTTAGTCTTATCCAGGTTTTTCTTCGAACATGGTACCACTAGGCGGCCTTTGAAATACAAGGCGCCATCGTCGGCGATCGTGAAGAATGAGAGCTTTCCTCTTTTGAGGTCGCGCTTAATCTTGAGGACTTCATCGTCACATTTCTGTATCCATTTGATGGTGTCCACAAGATCTGGTTTCGCAACCAGGGTATTGAGAGAACCCTTGGAAACAACATGGAGGTTCTGTTTGGGAAAACCTTCGGGAGGGGGAGCGAGTGATCCCGGAGGAACAATATGGAGGTTCAGCCTTCTAAATTCTTCGGTAAGCGAGGGCTAAACTTTATGAACCTGGAGGTGGTTGCAGTAAGACTTGCGGCTCAAGGCATCAGCCATCACATTAGCCTTGCCGGGGGTATATGATATATCCACGTCAAAGTCTGCAACAGTCTCCATCCATCTCTGCTGGCGTAGGTTCAAATCTGGCTGAGTAAACAGATACTTCAGACTTTGATGGTCGGTGAAGATCTCGCAACGATTACCGAGAAGGTAATGTCGCCACTGCTTCAGTGCATGAATGACAGCAGCAAGCTCGAGGTCGTGAACCAGGTAGTTTTCTTCGTGAGGGCGCAATTGACGAGAGGCATAAGCAATCACTCTGCGCTCCTGCATTAGGACACAGCCTAATCCTTGGCGGGAAGCGTCGCAGTAAATGACGAAGTCCTTCTTAGTATCAGGTGGTGCAAGCACGGGGGCAGAAGTCAACTTGTCTTTGAGCGCCTGGAAACTTTCCTGACACTTGTCTGTCCAGTCGAACTTGACACCCTTATGCAATAAATTAGTCAGAGGCCTGGCAATCTTGGAGAAGTTCTCGACGAATCGACGACAATAGCTGGCGAGACCGAGAAAACTTCGAACTTCTTCACATTCTTCGGAGGAGTCCAATCGAGAATAGCCTGAACTCGTTCAGGGTTGACGGCAATACCATCTTTGGAGATGACATGCCCAAGATAGGTTACTTCGGGAAGCCAGAATTCACACTTGGAATACTTAGCATACAGCTGATGTTCTCGAAGCTTCTCTAGCACAAGACGCAGATGTCCAGCATGTTCTTCCTCGTTCTTGGAAAATACAAGGATATCGTCCAGATAAACCACGACGAACTTGTCGAGGTAATCCATGAATATATAATTCATCAGACGAGAGAAGGTGGCGGGAGCATTCGTTAAGCCGAACGACATGACGGTGTACTCATATGACCCATACCGAGTCATGAAGGCGGTTTTTGGGATGTCCTCTTCACGAACACGGATCTGGTGGTAACCCAACCTCAAGTCGAGTTTGGAGAACACTGATGAACCAGCCAGTTGATCATAAAGATCATTGATCCGAGGAAGAGGGTATTTATTCTGAATGGTAGCTTGGTTTATAGGACGGTAGTCTTGGACCAATCGGTTTGTCCCATCCTTCTTCCTAACAAAGAGAGAAGGTGCTCCCCAAGGAGAGCAACTTGGGCGAATGAAACCTTTGACAAGAGATTTGTCGATTTCCTCCTTAAGCTCAAGGAGTTCATGCGGCGGCATCTTGTAGGGTCGTTTAGCTATAGGGGTAGTGCCGGGTTTCAAGTCGATGATGAATTCGACAGCTCTAGCAGGGGGAATCCCTGGAAGTTCTTCTGGGAATACATCTTGGAATTCACGAACGACGGGAACGTTTTCAATGCCCTCGAGTGGTGCAGCGTTCAACGCATTCAAGGCATAAAGTCGTGCCTCGGCGTTCTGAACTAGATGAGCTTGATAAGCTATTATTTCATCAGAAGGGTGTAGCAAATGGACAACCTTAGTGGCGCAAACTATAGAAGCAGTATGCGCTTTTAACCAATTCATTCCCAGAATGAGATCAATGCTACAGGACTTCAGTACGATGGGAGAGACAAGGAATTCCAGCCCTTCGATTTCTACAGGGACGTCGTTGCAAATCATGGAGGTTCGACATTGGCCCGCAGGGGTGTGTACTAATAGTGAAGCATCCATGTTCTCACATTTAATGTCGTGCAAGCATGCAAAACCTTCTGACATGAATGAATGCGATGCACCTGTATCAAATAAAACGGATGCTGGTACTGAATTTACGAGGAGGGTACCCATCACAGTAGCAGGCTGGTCTTGAGCTTCGCTCAGATCAACGTGGTTGGCATGAACACGACCATAAGACTTGGCATTGTTGCTGCGGGGCTGGTTGCTTCCACGACCAGTTGCTGGAAGGGCCAGTTGATTCGGGTTCTGGTTGCATTCCCTAGCACGATGCCCTGGTTGTCCACACCTGAAGCACAATCCATTATTGGGAGTGGGAACAGGAGCTTGTGGTGGTGGAGCTGGGAGTCTTGGCCGCCTAGTCGGAGGAGTAGGCAGATGAGGTGCAGCATAGGTCTGCCTTGGGGTAGGTGCATCCGGTTGGTACAAGCTATTGGGAATCCATATCTTGCGCTTCTGCGAGGACGGGCCCGAAGATGAGCCCGTGTCACGGTTGCGCCTGTGAGAGCTCTGGTATTCCTGCAGACCAGTTTCGACATTGATGGCTTTGTTCACCAGAGTGGCGAAATCAGCAAAATCATGCACTAGAAGTGCGAGTTTGATGTCAGCTTGAAGGCCATCCCGGAACTTCTCCTGTCTGCGTGCATCAGTTGCAATGTCCTCTTCAGCATAGCGGGACAAGTCCAGAAACTCCCGCTGATAAGCTTCCACAGTTTTGTTGCCTTGGGTGAGGTTGCGGAACTCACGCTTCTTCCGGTCCATAACTCCCTGAGGAATGAAGCGAGCACGGAAGGCAGCTTGGAAGTCTGGCCAGGTGATGATTGTTCCAGCTGGCAGTGTACGCCTGTGGCTGTCCCACCATTGAGCTGCGGGTCCCTTCAGGAAGAAGGAAGCAAAGGTGACATAGCTGGCAGGGGCTACATCAGCAGACTCCATCTCATAGGTGATGTCACGGAGCCAGTCATCAGCATCCAGAGGCTGAGTTGAGCTGCGGTACACTGTTGGGTTCAGGCGCATGAAATCCTGCAGAGTTACCGGGGTTGGCTGCTGGTTCATATTGGGGCGAGGAAACTGAGCCATCATATTCTCCATGAACTGGCGATTCATCTCAAGCTGTTGGATCATACCAGCCATGTACTCAGGCGGTGGTGGGGCGTTGCCACCACGACCACGACCACCTGGTCTAACCATCCTGCTAATATTTAACAGGGGTAGTTCAGCATTGAGGAATTGTAAAAACAAGAATCATTCATGATGAAACATGCACAACGAAAGCAGCACGATAGATACCACATAGTAGTCGGCATATCTTACAAAAGAGATCATGCATAGAGTTCGTTACACAGTGTTCAGTACATAGACTAAGACATCATAGGCGGCACACAGGCTCGCAGCGAATGCATCTAACACTAATAAGCAAGTCTACGTCAGTCCCATGCGGTACTGCGGAGGTAGGTGTAGCCCGACAGCTGGTAGTGACGCGAAGGGAAGACCTCCACGCGAGTAGCCTGGGGTCCGCGGATACTCTGGTGCGGAACCCGATGCGCAGGTGGCAGGAGAGGGCCCAATGCAGGAGAGTAGCCTCCCACATCTGGCCAGCCGACGCCCTGGGGCATCACGGTCCGGGCAGGGTAGATCGCCGAACGCGACAGATTACCAGAGCGGACAGAGGGGTGCAACAGCGTCAGAGCACGATACAGGTGCTGACGTGTGGTGTACAACTCGTGGCGAAGAGCTCGGTTAGCTCTATCCAGCCCATCAGCATGCAGAACCAGGTTCTGATGGTAGAATGGCTCTCGGGTGACAGTGGAGTAGGCAGCAGTGTAGTAACCCTCCGCACCAACATCGGATGCAATAGCAATGTGCCCGAAGGGGGAGGTATCCAACTCCTGATACTCTCCACGAAGACGTGTCAGAGCAGCATAAGCAGCATCGTGGACCGCCATATCGATAGTCACTCCAACACCATGAGCAGTGTGCAGCACGGTAGTGGAGTCATACTCTCGAGAGTAGAGGTGGACGATGGCACGGTACTGCTCCTGGTTGAAGTCCTGATACTCCTCATAGACGGTGTACTCAGGGTGCCAGCGATAACCCAGATAGGTCATCATCTCAGCCAACACAGCAGGTGATCCTGAGGCACCAATGGCCGTCGTGTGGCGCACGACCTGCCTCGTGGGTTCCATCTGAAAACATAGATGTTTTCACTGGAGTCAAATGACAATATGGATAATGTTCAAATACATTTCTAAAGAATAACTAGGGCTTATCCAACTTTGGGGTGAATGTCGTAACGGGATCCTAGTGTCAGAGTTAGTAAATTCGTTTAACCCGAGTAGAAGGGAGTTCAGAGTCCCAGAGTAAGGTCGAGGAGTAAAAGATCCTAGCACCACCCGATGGCGACGTGGGCCCGTAAGGCACACAGCCAAGTTAGTAAAAGTTTTTGCAATGTCTAGACTCGACTTCGGCCAAGGAGTGTGGAAGGGGAATTCCTACAGGCAGTCGGCTCTGATACCAACTTGTGACGCCCCCGATTCAATCGTACACTAATCATACACGCAAACGTGTACGATCAAGATCAGGGACTCACGGGAAGATATCACAACACAACTCTACAAATAAAATAAGTCATAAAAGCATCATATTACAAGCCAGGGGCCTCGAGGGCTCGAATTCAAGAGCTCGATCATAGACGAGTCAGCGGAAGCAACAATATCTGAGTACAGACATAAGTTAAACAAGTTTGCCTTAAGAAGGCTAGCACAAACTGGGACACAAATCGAAAGAGGCGCAGGCCTCCTGCCTGGGATCCTCCTAGCTACTCCTGGTCGTCGTCGGCGGGCATCACGTAGTAGTAGGCACCTCCAGTGTAGTAGGGGTCGTCGTCGACGGTGGCGTCTGGCTCCTGGGCTCCAACATCTTGTTGCGACAACCAGGTAGAAGGGATAGGGGGAAAAGAGGGAGAAGCAACCGTGAGTACTCATCCAAAGTACTCGCAAGCAAGAAGCTACACTACATATGCATGGGTAAATGTGTAAAGGGCCATGTCGGTGGACTGAACTGCAGAAAGCCGGAATAAGGGGGGGATAGCTATCCCTCTCGTTGACTACGCTTCTGGCAGCCTCCGTCTTGCAGCATGTAGAAGAGAGTAGACTGAAGACCTCCAAGTAGCATCGTATAGCATAATCCTAACCGATGATCCTCCCCTCGTCGCCCTGTGAGAGAGCGACCACCGGTTGTATCTGGCACTTGGAAGGGTGTGTTTTATTAAGTATCCAGTTCTAGTTGTCATAAGGTCAAGGTACAACTCCAAGTCGTCCTGTTACCGAAGATCACGGCTATTCGAATAGATTAACTTCCCTGCAGGGGTGCACCACATACCCCAACACGCTCGATCCCATTTGGCCGGACACACTTTCCTGGGTCATGCCCGGCCTCGGAAGATCAACACGTCGCAGCCCCACCTAGGCACAACAGAGAGGTCAGCACGCCGGTCTAAACCTAAGCGCACAGGGGTCTGGGCCCATCGCCCTTAGCACACCTGCACGTTGCGTGGGCGGCCGGAAGCAGACCTAGCCTAGTGGCGTTCCAGTCCAATCCAGCGCGCGCCGCTCCGTCGCTGACGTCAAGAAGGCTTCGGCTGATACCACGACGCCGGGATACCCATAACTACTCCCGCGTAGATGGTTAGTGCGTATAGACCAAATGGCCAGACTCAGATCAAATACCCAGATCTCGTTAAGCGTGTTAAGTATCCGCGAACACCGACCAGGGCCAGGCCCACCTCTCTCCTAGGTGGTCGGAACCTGCCCTGTCGCTCCGCCTCAAAGATCCACACAGAGGGCCGTTGGGACAAAGGTCCTTTCAGCCCCCAATCCGTGAATCACTCGCGGGTGCTCCACAAGCCGACCCGTCTTTAGTCACCACATGTATCATGTATAAAGCATATAGTATATACCCGTGATCAACTCCCGAGTGATCACGGCCCGATAGTATAGCATGGCAGACGGACAAGGATGTAGGGCCACTGATGAAAATACTAGCATCCTATACTAAGCATTAGGATTGCAGGTAAAGGTAACAACAGTAGTAGCAAGGACAGGCTATGCATCAGTATAGGATTAACGGGAAGCAGTAACATGCTACACTACTCTAATGCAAGCAGTATAGAGAAGAGTAGGCGATATCTGGTGATCAAAGGGGGGGGGGCTTGCCTGGTTGCTCTGGCAAGAGAGAGGGGTCGTCAACTCCGTAGTCGTACTGGGTAGCAGCGGCGTCGGTCTCGG